>NC_041399.2:205378425-205678425 GCF_900747795.2 Erpetoichthys calabaricus | reverse complement strand
CTAAAATGTTCCTCAATAAATAATTTAATATCCTTATAAAATTTCCTCTTCTTTGCAAAAAAAATCCATGACTCAAAAGGAGGGTTTAAAAAAATACTGCCCCCTACTGGTCAATTATAAAATTACTTAAAGTTTGAAATAAATAAGGATTAAAATTTATAAAATTATTAAACTTTAAAATGATATTAAAAACTGGGTAATTCAATGTTAAAAAAATAAGTTAAAATTAGGTAGTCAACAGATGGCACATAAATATTGGTTAAAAGATTAAAAATTCCTTGAGCCTCAATATTTTTTTAAGGGAACTCAGTCTTTAGCCATCAATTTTAGAGTTATATTCATTTAAAATTAGGATTTAAATTAACCAGGTATTTCACAAATAAACAATAGGGGGGTGGGGGTTGGTTGAAATAAAGGTTAAGGATAAAAAAGACCTATTTATTTAAACTAAAAAGGGTTTGAATTTTAATATCCGGACCCTGGGGTGAGAATCCTGCTTAACCTCAGGGCCCGATTATACGAATTTTAAGCTAAGGGATGGGAATAAAAAAAAACATATTTAAACTAAAAGGGGTTTACATTTTAACCTCAGAGTTAGGATTAGTCTTAGTGTAAGGGATACCAACCTATACTGGCACACACTGGTTCACTGGCACCAGTATTATACATAATTAAATTTTAATTTTTCAACTGTCATGAAAAATAAACTGCGCACACATATATAGTGACTTCTGCCCCCTAGAGGACAGAAAATACACAGGCACACTTATCTAAGAAGATAGTACCTATCTAGTACCTCCACCCAACACTTTATCCTAGGAAATAGGAGCCCTTAAAAACCCTCTAAGATATTCCTGAACATTGCCTAAAAACCTCTTAAAACATATTTATATAAATTACTTTTAAATACACTGTACAAAATTTGCATAAATAAATAAAAACTTAAAACTGCAAAACTGAAGACAGTTAAAAGTAAGTTTTTGAATAAATAATAGTGAGGTCTTAATAGCAATAAAACAAGGATTAAAAAGAGTGTTAAAAAGCCCTAATTTTCAAAACTAATTTTACGGGTTATTAGAGAAACCTACAAGTACTAGTGCATACTAGGGTTATTCAATTTTAAAATTAGGGTTCTAACGGTACTATTTTAAAATTAGGGACTCTAAAAACACTAAAAAGAGAAAGTCAATCTTAAAATTAGGCACCCAATCTGAATCTTAACATCAGGGACTCTTAGGTGACCTGGCCTTACCTCCATGAACCTTAAGTTAAGGGTTTTTGGTTGGGGTAGGCCAGTCTAAAATCTAGAAATCCACGAGTCAAGGGAACTGGTTAGCAGACTCCAAAGTCAGACAATAAGGGTTGTCCCTGTCCCTCTCTAAATTGAGATGGGCCCCAGTGAACACCTCATCCACATCATTAATTTGATCGTCTATAGCCATATTAAAATCTGTCACAAAATGATCCTTTGGATAATTAGGCATTGGCGAAATCATGGAAAGATAAAGGGCAGCATTCGGAAGCACTGTGTAAGCGATGTAATCATTCAAGCAAGAACAAACTTCCACATCTCAGCTAATGTATTTAAACATCAGCAAGGCCCAATAAAACAATACGTTTTCTTTAATTTGGGGTTGGATTTTTATTTTTTTAGTCCAACACGCCAGGGTTACTGTTGACATATCTTGAACAGTTTCCAAATGCCAACCCACCCCTATCCCAGACCCAATCTCTTTAAAGTTTAATGTTAGGGCTCCCAAAGACAGGCCTCCATCTATGCATAGATATGTCAGAGTTTGGTATACAGTAATCCCTCGCTATATCGCGCTTCGCCTTTCGTGGCTTCACTCCATCGCGGATTTTATATGTAAGCATATTTAAATATATATCGCAGATTTTTTGCTGGTTCGTGGATTTCTGCGGACAATGGGTCTTTTAATTTCTGGTACATGCTTCCTCAGTTGGTTTGCCCAGTTGATTTCATACAAGGGACGCTATTGGCAGATGGCTGAGAGGCTACCCAGCTTACTTTTCTCTCTGTCTTGCGCTGACTTTCTCTGATCCTGACGTAGGGGGATTGAGCAGGGGGGCTGTTCGCACACCTAGACGATACGGACGCTCGTCTAAAAATGCTGAAAGATTATCTTCACGTTGCTATCTTTTGTGCAGCTGCTTCCTGAAACGACATGCTGCCCGGTGCTTCGCATACTTAAAAGCTCGAAGGGCACGTATTGATTTTTGATTGAAAAACAAACTCTGTCTCTCTCTCTCTCTCTCTCTCTCTCTCTCTCTCTCTCTCTCTCTCTCTCTCTCTCTGCTCCTGACGGAGGGGGTGTGAGCTGCCGCCTTCAACAGCTTTGTGCCGCGGTGCTTCGCATACTTAAAAGCAAACAGCCCTATTGATTTGTTTGCTTTTCTCTATCTCTGTGACATGATCTGCTCCTGACACACACTCCTTTGAAGAGGAAGATATGTTTGCATTCTTTTAATTGTGAGACGGAACTGTCACCTCTGTCTTGTCATGGAGCACAGTTTAAACTTTTGAAAAAGAGACAAATGTTTGTTTGCAGTGTTTGAATAACGTTCCTGTCTCTCTACAACCTCCTGTGTTTCTGCGCAAATCTGTGACCCAAGCATGACAATATAAAAATAACCATATAAACATATGGTTTCTACTTCGCGGATTTTCTTATTTCGCGGGTGGCTCTGGAACGCAACCCCCGCGATGGAGGAGGGATTACTGTATTAGATCTAGTCATTATTATTATATTGTGCATCAGAGATGACAGTTGTTTTTTTTTGATTGATTTTTGTAAAGGTTTGGATCCCTTCTTAGGAATCGCCCCCTCTGTAAAAACAGGAGATGGAATACTTTTAACATCATCCCGAGTAGATGAAACTCTAGGATCAATGGTGTCTGACAATGGAGTGCACAAACCAGTTACCTCAATCACCTCCCCTGTTCTGTCTCTGACTCTTGCCTGAAGCACCATTCAGGGTTACTGGCCGGACACTAAGTTGTTTCTCTGTCCGGCTGGCCAGTTCATTTGATGTTCCACTCTACTCTGGCCTCCCTTCTGGGTAATAAATGTTCCTCTTTCCTGGCCGGGATGCCCGTTCTCCTCTTACACTATCCATTTGCACATACTGTGCTAGCAAGGTGAAGAGAACTTGGAGACAAATATAAAGGAAAACCAAAACTTGTTCTGGGCAAATCACATTATGGGAAGAGCAAGGAAAATAAAAATGAAATCATAGCCAGCATTTGGATATACAACCACTATTCTAAACTAGTTGGGACATTATCGAAAATACAAATTAGAAACAAAAAAGAAATGGTTTGTAAATTTACTTTGACTTGTACTCAAACAAAAACAGCATAAATTACCTAATCAACTGGATTGTTTTTGGGAGATAGTGCGTGTGACTGCAGTAGGCACGCTCTCTCGAACCCGAGACGCCAATAGATGTTCTCCGAAATGGACATTTGAGGAAGGGATGGTGCAATCTTTGAGCCCGGAGGACCGTGTTTCTGATACGGATGTGAGCAACTCTGAAACACCACAAGGAGCAGGCCTGTCTCCCTACCTCTTCACTCTGTACACCTGTGACTACAAATATCACATTAGAACACTCTAGACGAGAACAGGCCATTCAGCCTAAAAAAGCTCGCCAGTCCTGTCCACTTAATTCTTCCAAAAAATCGAGTCGAGTTTTGAAAGTCCCTAAAGTCTTACTGTCTACCACACTACTTGGTCGCTTATTCCAAGTGTCTATCATTCTTTGTGTAAAGAAAAACTTCTTAATGTTTGTGCGAAATTTACCCTTAACAAGTTTCCAACTGTGTACCCGTGTTCTTGATGAACTCATCTTAAAATAACAGTCTCGATCCACTGGACTAATTCCCTTCATAATTATAAACACTTCAATCAGGTCACCTCTTAGTCTCCTTTTGCTTAAACTGTAAAGGCTCAGCTCTTTAAATCTTTCCTCATAACTCATCCCCTGTAGTCCTGTAATCAGCCTGGTCGCTCTTCTCTGGACCTTCTCTAGTGCTGCTATGTCCTTTTTGTAGCCTGGAGACTAAAACTGCACACAGGACTCCAGATGAGGCCTCACCGGTGTGTTATAAAGGTTGAGCAGAACCTCCTGTGACTTGTACTGCACACATCAAGGCGCTATATAACCTGACATTCTGTTAGCCTTCTTAATGGCTTCTGCACACTGTTGGGAAGTCGATAGCTTAGAGTCCACTATGACTCCTAAATCCTTCTCATAAGGTGGACTCTTGATTTTCCGAACACCCATTGTGTATTCAAACCTAACATTTTCATTCCTATGTGTAATACTTTACATTTACTGACATTAAATTTCATCTGCCACAAATCTGCCTAAACCTGTATGCTATCCAAGTCCTTCTGTAATTATATAACGGATTCCAAATTATCTGCTAATCCACCTATCTTGGTATCATCTGCAAACTTAACCAGCTTGTTACTTATATTCCCATCTACAGTAAATCATTTCTATATATTAAAAATAGCAGTGACCCCTGCACTGACCCCTGCTGGTCACCACTCTTAACATCAGCCAATTCTGATGAGGTTCCTCTCACCATCACCCTCTGCTTCCTGTGTCTGAGCCAATTCTGCACCCATCTAAAAACATCACCCTGAACTGCCACTTCTTTTAATTTGATGCCCAACCTCTCATGTGGCACCTTATCAAATGCTTTCTGAAAATCAAGTTAAATAATATTATCTGCTCCACTTTGATCGTATCCTTTTGTTGCCTCCTCATAGAATTCCAGCATGTTAGTAAAACACGACCTCCCTCTTCTGATACCTCCTGTCCTTGCCAGGTGTTGCTCGATCTTATCCTTAATAATTCCTTCCATTAATTTTCCTGTGCTGCATGTTAAGCTTACTGGCGTATACTTGCTTGGATCTGCCCTGTCACCCTTTTTATATAATGGGATGATATTTGCCATTTTCCAGTCCTTCAGAATCTCTCCAGTGAGCTGTGACTTCCTAAAAATATGTGTCAAGGGTTTATATCTGTACTCTCTAGCCTCCTTAAGAACTCGAGGATAAATATTATCTGGTCCTGGTGATTTGTTTGATAACAGCAGGTCATGGCACTTGCAGAAATTCTCAGATGATTCTGCACTTATGGTGTCTATTGATAAGGAGAATGAGACAAAGAAGAAGAATCAGGGGGAGAACGTTACGAATTGTCTGCAACTTAACATCAGCAAAACCAAGGAACTGCGCTCTTCGACTACAAGTTTGACCAACGTTTTGGTTCCTTTTGACTTTTCTGTGCTTTTTTGGCCTATCATCTCCTGTTCTTCATCGCAGTGTTGTTTCCATTTTGGCACAACACACATTTCTCATTCTCCTTTAAGCAGGCAGGTAGTTTCAGGAATCAGAGTCTTGGATACTGTGAAAAATAAATAGCTTTGACGCGTGAAAAAAGGTTTGGGGCAGCCACCCGTATACTTGAATCCTGGCTGTGAAAGGCAAAAAAGGTTGCACAGATGTGTACAGAGTTGATTCCAAAACAGAACTGAATACAAAAGGAAGGTTGTCTTGTTTTTAAGGCAGTGTTGTAATGGCCGACCCCTTTACCCAGCCGGCAGCTACACCTCCAAGACCTGTGGCCTGGATAATTTACTGAGAAAGAATCTACTGTAACTATCAAGCCGTACTTCTAACCAATTAAACTTTTCCCCACAATCGACGGTGTAAATATAAGTACACAAAAGCAGGATGTAAAATTAAATGGATTAAATGTATTAAATGAAACAACAAGACATGCAAAAAATAGAAAACAGATATAAATATAAATATCCCTCCACCCCAGCAACAACAAGACACCGCCAAATATAAATACAACAAAAACCCTCCCTTGCCCCTGTAACATATAAACACACAACACGAATAACAAAAATTGAATGAGATGCAGAAATGAATGTGAACTTGAGTCCGGTTATAAAAAACTGTCCTGCATACGGTTGACTGAACTAGCAAAAAATGAGTCGTTTGATTTTCCCCGGACAAAATGGAGCAGCCTCACCGTGAATCCTCGGTGCGTGGTGGATGATTAATTCCAACCCCGGGGTCTCTCATGATGAGGTTCTTGAAGCAAGTCCGACGGATAGAAAAACAAACTGGATGGAAATGCGCGATGTGGAATATAACAGGTACAGATGGCTCGTGGTCGTGAATGTGAAAAATCTCCTTCTCTCCTCTCTTCTCCCTTCTCCTTCTCCTCCTGCTGGCTTAAATAGTCCTGTGACGGCAGTAATTGATTAATCGTGAACAGGTGTTTTCCAGGTTTGCGGCTGTGGTCTCCTTCCATCATCCGTCCCCCTTTACGGGGACGGCATTAACTGATACACATACAAACAGCAAACAGGACAATGAAACGAGACACACTCAGAACTGACATTTACAACACTAACTATGTGGCCCCGCTACAGTGTGGTAAGATCAGCCTCGACACAGACAGACACAGACTCACAAGGTCCCAAAACACACACGTTTACCTCACCAAGCAATGCACAAATTGTCAAGAGTTCTCCAATCACTACCATAAACTCACAGTCCTTTTCCTTCTATTATCTTTATTCTTCTGCCGCCTCCAGTCTTCTCCTCACAAGCTCTGTCCTCTGCCTCCCGACTCCGGCTCCTCAAATGGAGTGAGGTGGCGCCTTTATTTTGCACCCTGATGAACTTCCTGCAGCACTTCCTGGTGTGGCGATAGTGCTGTATGGGCACTTGGAAACATTCCAGGTGTGCTTGGATTCTCTTCTCTCCTGGTGTGGCAAAAGTGTTGCAGTCCAGGTCTCCAGGATTGTCCAGGCACACCCTGGCGGTGGCCACGGGCCCCCACAGGGTTAAACTGACCCCGATGTAATGTAAGGGGGGGGGGGGGGGCTGCCCTCTTGCATCCCATTGCTTCTTACCTTGCTGACCGGACATTCCAGGTTGCCTGGCAAGGCTCCCAGTCAGCTCCACGAAGACTGACCACTGGTGTTCCTCAGGGCTCTGTCCTAGGACCCCTTCTCTTCTCCTTATACACAGGTTCCCTTGGGAAGGTAATAGCTGGACATGGATTCTCTTACCACTGCTATGCAGATGACACTCAACTCATTCTCTCCTTTCCACCAGATGACCAGCAGGTCTCAACCCGCATCTCAAACTGCCTTGCTGATATCTCCTCTTGGATGACATCCCACCACCTCAAGTTGAATCCCAGCAAGACTGAACTCTTGTACATCAAAGGCAACTCATCTCCGAATCTTGACCTTGCAATCTCTTTTGACAACTCGGTTATCGTCCCCTCAAAAACAGCAAGAAGTCTTGGTGTCACTCTAGATGAAGAATTGTCTTTTTCTCCACACATCAGCAACCTCTCCAGGTCCTGCAGATATCTTCTCTACAACATCAGGAGAATCCGCCCCTTTCTCACTACAGAGGCTACTCAGCTTCTCGTCCAGACCTTGGTCATCTCTAAGCGGGACTACTGCGACTCTCTGATGTCTGGACTTTCACTAAAGGCAACACGACCACTTCAATTGATCCAGAATGCAGCTGCAAGACTCATTTTTAATGTTTCCAAATTCTCACACGCTACACCTCTGCTGCGGAACCTGCACTGGCTCCCTGTGGCTGCCCGCATCAGGTTCAAAACCCTAACACTTGCCTTTAAGGCCAAAACTGGAACTGCACCACCTTACATATCAGCACTGGTTAAGCAGCAGGTCACTTCTCGCTCTCTCAGAACATCAAGCACTGCTCGTCTCGAACCACCCTTACTTAAAAGAAGAGAACGACATGCATCAAGACTCTTTGCAGTGTTGGTTCCTCAGTGGTGGAACGAACTTCCCCTTGCTGTACGAACAGCGGAGATCCTCACTGTCTTCAAACGTCGTCTGAAGACACACTTCTTTAAACAGCACTTGGGGGACTAAAGTCCCCATACTTTTTTCTACCCTTTTCTCAAAAAAAAAAAAAAATTTGTACTAACAACTTACTATTATTTTCTTCTAGCATGGTTTTGTGTACAACTTGGTCAGCGGTTACTTGTTTAATGACAGTAGATTTAATCCTAGCCTTAAAGACTGAAGAACAGTCGTAGACTACTCAGCACTGTTGTAAGTCGCTCTGGATAAGAGCGTCTGCTAAATGATGTAAATGTAAATGTAAATTGGAGATATTGCCTCTCTCCCGGCCCTTCCGTTCTCCAGGCGTCCTGGCTGGTCAAGGTTCCAAGCAATCCGCCACAACAGGTCGGCGGAAGTGATGTCATCGGGCCCCAGAACCGGAAGTGACGTCGTTGGAATCAGACAGAATTTCCCGTGTCTGGCCTGCAGTGATAAAAGGGGAAGGTTTAGTGCACCCCGCCACCTCCTGGCCTGCCGTGGAATTACCTTCTTTTGGTCCTTCTAGCTGCCAACCATGCACACGTGTGTGGCAATACCTTTTAAAAAAAATCAAATTAAAACTGCATTTAGCCACAAATCATCCAAAACTAAGAGCTAAAAATACAAATTTAATTTTTTTTTGCTTCACTTGAGTTGGAGTCTGGTGTCTAAGAAAGCCAAATGCCTATCAGGGCTTGGTTTTTAATGACATTGTGAAATGCTTTTAAAAATGTGTATTTTATACTCTGCTAATGCATGTAATTCAATTCTATTATCACTTTTAGTTTTGCTTATGACCCATTGCTACAAAAAAAATTAAAAAGTGACACCATTCTTCAAGGAACTACTGGAAATAAACACAATTTTAAAATGCTGCAACTTTCAAAACAGTTAATAAAGTCCTCAAAGCACCTGAATATTAACTTGTTTTTTTTGTGTTTTTTTAAATTTGATCCGTAGAATGAATACTTGAATGAAGATGTCGATGCTCGAGTCATCGAATATGAGGACAACAGGCCACTTTTGGATATGTTTTTGCAAAAGCCAATGGGACTGTTGTCACTGTTGGATGAAGAGAGTCGATTCCCACAAGCTACCGATCAAACTCTAGTAGGCAAGTCCCCTTACCGATCATTTTCAGATTCTGGGTGCTCTCTTGTGCAGTACGTGTGGAGTTTGAATGTTTTTTTTTTCATGTCTGTGTGGGATTTTCTCCAAGTTTTCTTCTTGTCATCCCAAAGATGCAGGTACTGTATGTGTGTGCTAAGTCAGTTAGAGGTTCGAATTGGGACCCATGTGGCTGGATGTGAATGAATGGGCCCTGTGATGCACCACTGGTGTCCACACCAAGGTTGTTTCCTTACTTGTACTCAATCAAGCTTTGATAGTTTTTGACCCCTCAAGGTCCTGTATTGGATTACGAGGCTTTGGGAATGTTGTTATGTTATGGTACAGTAAAATCGGAAAGCATTCAGACTTCACATTTTTCACATTTTGTTATGTTGCAGCCTTGTGCTCAAATCATTTTTTCCTCCTCATCAAACAACATACAATGCCCCAGAATGAAAAAAATGCAAGCGGGATTTTTTTTTGCTAACTTATCCTCTTTAATAAAACCCCTGTGTGCGTCCAGTGTCCGTGTGTGTGTGTCTTCTGGTGAAGGGGCACGGTGCGCTGCTTCAAAGGCCGCCTGACGCGTCACACAAGACAGAGAGGGCGGGACCTATAAAATATCACGTGGCAGATCCAATCGGATTTCAGTAAATGAGGTAAGACCTAAAACAGAAAACACGAAAAATCCAATCGGGTACTGAGACGCGGAGACCAGCTTCCCCATTGTTGTGTAAGTGTTCACTCTGAGGATGTCAGATTTGCGATTAAGAAAGCTTGGCCCGGTAAAGTGTAAAGTAAAAGTAGATTTATTTTCCGCGCACATTACATCAGCAGATTGCCCACTGTTGTGACAGAAAATTAAACGCATATTACAGACAGCAAAGCCAGTATTACTGTCAGAGAAAATTACAGGCATTTTACGGAAAAAATTTAATGAGTGTTGTACATGGCTGGGGGTCAGACCCGGCCGGGATGCCTGGAAGGACTGGGTTGTGGCGTATTTATCCTCCGGGTCACGAGGGGGCAACCGCCCTGGAGTAGAAGAGGCCCACGGAAGGGGAGCAGGGAGGATCAAGACCGTTGGGGCCTCTGGTCACCACCAGGGGGCGCCCCGAGCCTCATGGAGCCCGGGACTTATTTACTTCCGCCACACCCATGGAGGACGATCCTTCCAGGGTCACCCGGAGTGCTTCCGGGTGCTCTCTTGACGCTTCCGCCACACCAGGACGTGACGTCAGGTAGAGCAGCTGGAGCTCATCCGGGTGAGGATAAGAGGGGCCGCCTCCCTCCAATCACCGAGCTGGAGTCGGGAGCAGGAGCAGGATGAAGCTCCTGGAGAGAGAGGACAGGTGGCCCAGGAACAAGGAGAGAGAAGGCCCAGGAGAAGGGAGACTGGGGCTAGAAGCACATTGTGAGTTGTGCGGGACTGTGAGTTGTGTTGTTGTGTGGAGAAGAAAATAAAAAGTATTTTGATACAGATGCAGTGTCAGTCTGATGGTGTCCGGGCAAACCTCACATGAGGTAAAAGGTCCCTTGCCATTTAATAGACTGTTCCTACTAATGTTTATGGACTACTGTTCTAGCGTCCGTTATTGTAATGGGCTTAATGTCTAGTTAAAAATAAAAAACTGAAATGTCACATTGACACAGGTACACTGGTCAACAAGCATTTTGCTACTGGGATTCTTTCATCTCTACTTTAACAAATTTCACTTGCTGACTCCAAATCTGAAAACCGTTTTCATCCAGCATGTCCCATTTTTTAGTTATGATGCTCCAGGTCTTGGACAACTAGGGTGACTGGAGAAACCCAGACAGTGCTCATCACTTGTTCGGTCCTATTCAGTAAACAGTAAAGATGGTGGTGGCAACATCAGGCTGTGGGGTTGTTTTTTAGCAGCAAGGACTGGGAGACGAGAGAGGATTGTGAAAAAGCTGAACAGAGCTAAGTAGAAGGATATCTGTAAGGAAAACCTGCTCCAGAGCAACATGGACCTCAGAGTGGGCTGACAAAGGACAAAGTGAAGGCAACACAGGAGTGGCTTTGGGACAATTCTTGGAATGCATTTGAGTGACCCAGCCAGAGCCCAGACTTGGACCCAATTGAACGTCTCTGAAAACAGCTGTCCACCGAGGGTCTCCATTCAAGATGATCCCTAATTGGACCTGAAGTTAAAATTCTGTATATGTATGCCTAATCTTAAAGGTGACGTCAGTAGTCCTAAGGTTGATGTTTGTTTATTTTTAACCATTTATTAGATGTTCTACCCCTACCCCTATCCTTAATTTAACCCCTAGTGACTAGGCCCTGAGGTTAAGACTCTAGAGGCTTTTACCTAATCTTAACGGTTACTTCATCAGCCCTAAGGTTAGTGGGTATTTTACAGTACTTTTTTCCATTTTTTTAGATAGATAGATAGATATGAAAGGCACTATATGATAGATAGATAGATAGATAGATAGATAGATAGATAGATAGATAGATAGATAGATAGATAGATAGATAGATAGATAGATAGATAGATAGATAGATAGATAGATAGATAGATAGTGTGGGATATGGCCGGCCTTTCATCCCGGCCAATACCCCCAGGCCGCCAGATGGAGCCCTCCCTGCAGCATGGAGATGCCCCGAAGACCAGCAGGGAATCCTGGACAATGGAGTTTTTATCCACAGCCCTGCTGGATACCATGGGGGCCACTAGAGGACGCTGCACAGAGGAACAAGGACTATTTTCCCTACAACCTGGAAGTGCGTCCTAAGCACTTGGACAGAGGAAATGACGTGCTTCCGGGTTGAAGAAAAGGAGTTTTTATTTGGCCCGGAAGTGTTCCTAGTCACATGGACAGAGAGAGCGAAACACTTCCGGGTCAATAAAAGACTGGGAGATACCAGACGACAAGCTGAGCTGGGTGGAAGGGTGGCAACATGTCTGGGAGAGTGGAGGATTGTTTATTGTAGTGATTATTGGTTATTATATGAGTATTGTGGAGAGGAGGGTGCTTTGTGCACATTATAGTTTAAATAAATATTATATTTGGACTTTTATCTGGTGTCTGGCGTGGTGTTCAAGGGAGCGAGAGTGCCCCCTATCTGTCACAATAGATAGATAGATAGATAGATAGATAGATAGATAGATAGATAGATAGATAGATAGATAGATAGATAGATAGATAGATAGATAGATCGATCTTTAATGTCATTGTCACTTTTACAAAGAAACAAAGAAATTGAAGGTGCAGTCGACTCAGTGTGTTACATATTTTAAATTAACCCTAATTTTTTAATTGTTAAATATAAATCCTAATGTTAAATATGTGTACCCCTGCTAGTAAAGTAGACCCCTCGGGGACAAACTAATGTTTTTTAGTTCCCTAATTTAATTTTTGTTTTAGTATTTTAGTGGAATATAGCTAAGTTTTAAATGCTCTTTTTAATAAAGCCCTGGGTATTTTAACTGAAATTATTTTGTATTAAAAAGTGATATTATTATTAATTTAGGAGGTTCTGTTTTAAAGTATAATTTTAAATTTTAATTATAAATTATTTTTACAGACCTTTTAAATTTATTCTAATCTTTTATAGAAAAATAATGTATTACTTTTTATCTACGGGCATAATTTTAAGAAGAGTATTTATTTACAAATTATTTTTGAATGTTAATAAAAGTATGGGTGCTTGCAATTTAAATAAAAATTATTTACAGGACGAGTGTTCCAGTGCCACTGTCCCAGATCCCGGTGTGCAAAGCTTCTTATATCAGACCTGAGAAGACTCCAGGCTAGAATGGCTGCCAAAGGAGCTTCAACAAAGTAATGAGTAAAGGGTCTGAATACTTGTATTAATATGATATTTCACCTTTTTATTTTTATTAAACTAGGGGGCTTAGCCCCCTGCTCGCTTCACTTGCCAACCCTAACCCCTCTAAACCCCCCACCCCTCGGCCTGTCCTACACGCCTGGCACTTCACATCTCTGCTGCTCGCATTGTGAAGAAGGGGGGCTGAATGCACCCCAACGAGACGCAGTCGCTCCTCCGAAACCCCCTCTTAAATGGTGATACAATGGGAAACAAAAACAGTTTTTCTTTTTACCTCCTCTTTGCTCAATCAGCTGCTGACTTGCTGCTGCTGCCGTGCCGTGTGATCTGCAACTCGCACGGCGCTTCGAACATTTAAAAGCCTTTACAACAGCTGTCTTTTTGTCTCACTGCCTTGTCTCTCTTCTCCCCCAGACATCCTCTTCTCCTATTGGGGGTCCCGCTATCGAGGTGCACCCCTATGAAGAGGAAGAATTTCTGTTCTTTTAATTGAGAGATGGAACTGTCCCTTCCTGGCAACACGAATTAGACGGTCTACAAGTCTCTGACTTAAAGTTTAAATCTGAATGATATATTCAATCTCTTTTCACTGTTCTGTTACTTCACTGAGTAATAATTTCCATTTATTTGCAATAATACGATCTTTACAATCATTTTTTTGAGACTTTCGAATTTTCATACTTCCATTATCTCTAACCTGCTCTTTATGTGTATCGCACCAACGTTTTTGAATCCTTTATGACGTTCTACTTTATCATCTACTCTTTGTCTTTTATTTCCGACCCCGGGCGTGGTTAAATCTCTTGGCACAAAGTCGTCGTCTCGCGGGACGTGAAAGTGTCTCTCTGAGAAAGTCACGTCTCGTCTCTCTGAACAGGTCTCTTCTCGTCCCAAGTTTTTTTATATAATAGAGAGATTTGCAAAGCTTTATAAAATTCTTTCACTTTGATGTTTGGGGTATTGAGTGTTGTTTGATGAGGGCAAAAAAGGAGACTGTAACATAACAAAATGTGGAATAAGTGAAGGGGTTGAAACACTTTCAGAATCCACCTTATGTTATGTTATATACAGTGTGCTGCTACTCAGAAAACCTTACACAGACGTCAAGAGCTGATGAATGCTGCACTTTTGACTTTAGTAACCGTTTGCTTTACTTATTGATCTCATTGACAAACTGTCCAATGCCATTGCTTTGTTTCACATTTTATTTGATTTCTCTTTTGTGTAGAAAAATTTGAAGACAACCTTAAATCAAAAAATTTCTGGAGGCCAAAAAGGGTTGACTTAAGCTTTGGAGTTCATCATTATGCTGGAAAGGTAAATGCAAGGCTAACAGAGACCAAAAATCTCTGTCAATTGACATCACAGTAGTCACACATTGACAAAATGTCACCACCTTAGTATCTTGGGGAAACAACATTTAACATGCTGCCTCTCTGCTTGAATCAAAGTCCTGGCCCGGCCCTTGCCTAATGCGGCCCATGTCAGAGTTGCTCAGATCCTTACGCTTGCCCATTTTTCCTGCTTCCAACACATCATCTCCAAGTGCTGACTTGCTGCTTAATACATCCCACCTCTTGACAGATGCCATTGGAATGAGATAATCTATATTATTCACTTCACCGTTTACTGGATTTAATTTGTGGCTGTTCAGTACAAGTCAGTACAAGTTGTCAAGACCTGGACTTGGAGGAATATCCAGGTTATCCGTCTCTGTTTTCCAGGCTAAGGGCTGAGAGATGTACAGGCAATGGTGACCTTAGGGCCCTTAAAGCCCACCCTGCATTTCAAAATCTGTGGTCTTAGCACCTGGTGTTGAGACTTTAAAAGGTTTGGTTATCTTTTGCAGGCCATCATCTCACAGACCTGTCCTTAACATCCCTAATCTTGCTAAATTCTTCAATTAAATCAGTAAGTTGACACCACCCAATACCCACCTATACCTCTGACTCCAGATAAATGTAAGAATCTAGATGAAATTAATAATTGAAGTGTTTATATTATTTATGAAAGCACAATAATAATATATAAAGATAAAAGGTTAAATCCAAAATATACGTAAAAAAGAAAATAATATTCTTACAACAATTCAACAGCAATAACACAGATTCAGGCCTTCCTCTCTGTCTTTAAGATGATCTCTGAATCTTACAAATCTCATGCTGTTTACAGTATATTAAAAATCTTTGCTTCAAATTGTTTGGATCCTTCAGCTTCTTAATTAAGTTTTATCCCACCCTGGACTTTCCATTCTGAGATAGCGTAGTGCTGCTTTTTAAAAGTCTAGTGGCCCACAGCACATCATTAAAATATACAGAATATTTCTACCCACAAGCAATAGTTAATTATTTCTAAATGTGTTAGTTCTGTTTAAAATGAATCATACATTTCACACTTACTATTATCTAGAAAAGCATTATCATGATTACATAGTTTTTTAGATGTATCATAATATAATACTTGAACAATAAAGTTGTTATTTTTTTATCTTTGTTTTTTTGTTTAGTTTTTTTTTTCTCAAAGAAAACCAAAAAACCACTTAGTTCAGATCTTAATAGGGGAAATAAAAAAAACACAGTTTAAAAGATTATATTATATAGGAGACTTTGACGTGAAATTTGCTATTTTCACTCTTGTGTCCAGTTCATTGTTTAATTTTGAAAATTTCCAAAGTGACTGCCACAATCCACTTTCAGTAATTCTGAGTCTCTTCAGTCCATTTCTGCTCTGATTTGGTTCTTAGGAAGGTCCTCAGTTCCTAGACGTTCCCAGAAAGCAATTGCTAGTCAGCCGGGGGTCTGTGTTCTTAACAAAGTGGGCAAGTAATTGTGACCTCTGAGGGATAGACATCCCTTCCAGAATTTGTTCCTACTTGTGCTGATACTATTATATAGTGCCTTTCACGTCTATCTATCTATCTATCTATCTATCTATCTATCTATCTATCTATCTATCTATCTATCTATCTATCTATCTATCTATCTATCTATCTATCTATCTATCTATCTATCTATCTATCTATTATAGCATGTGTGGAACATGACCCAGACACAGACAGGCAGACACATTGTAGTCATCCCACACACATTTATTGAACATTATTTACAATAAGTGCTCCACAGTCCCCAAAGTCCTGGCCACAACACATTGCCTTCACTCTTCAGGCCTCCTCCTCGTCTCTTCCCAGACCTTGTCTCTCGACCTCCCGACTCAAGCCAACGAACGGAGGGAGGCGTCCCCTTTTATAATCACCCGGGTGTGCTCCAGGTGCTTCCCGACAACCCCTAACCCTAATTTTTGACTGTAAAAATATCCGTTTGCCGTCATAAATGAATTAAACTGTTATTTTTCTAAATGATGAGAGTTTAGTGCATACTCTTGTACAGAACGGTGTGATTATTTATGACACCTTAATTTCTGTTTTGCCTCTTTCTACTCCTTCACGGAGAGTGATTATCTCAAATGTACCCCATTTCTGAAAAATGATATTCTTAATAAAGAGCTTCATCTATAATATCTATGTATAATATACTGCCTTTCATATCTATCTATCTATCTATCTATCTATCTATCTATCTATCTATCTATCTATCTATCTATCTATCTATCTATCTATATTCATTATATAGTGCCTTTCATATCTATCTATCTATCTATCTATCTATCTATCTATCTATCTATCTATCTATCTATCTATCTATCTATCTATCTATCTATCTATCTATCTATCTATCTATCTATCATTTAATGCCTTTCATATCTATCTATCTATCTATCTATCTATCTATCTATCTATCTATCTATCTATCTATCTATCTATCTATCTATCTATCTATCTATCTATCTATCATATACTGCCTTTTCTCTCCATCTATCTATCTATCTATCTATCTATCTATCTATCTATCTATCTATCTATCTATCTATCTATCTATCTATCTATGGCTGGCTGCAAAATAGATATTATCAATGTACAGATGTGTACAGTCCACAACAAATCTTACTTGATAACACAAAGATTTCAGCTTTAAGGTAGAGTGGAGGAAGTAACGTCATCAGTATAGCCAGAACTGGAAGTGACATCATCAGTGAGCCCAGAATTGGAAATGATCTCAACGGGGCTAGGCGGAATTTCCAGGAACTGGTCTGCAGAGAAGTTAGAGAAAGAGTTAGTGCAGTCCGCCACCCCCTGGTCTGGCATGGAATTACTCTCATTCAGGCCCTTTAGCTGCCTCCCATGTGCACGTGTGTGACACTATCTATCTAGTATATACTGCCTTTAATGTACGTATGCCTATTATAAAGTGCTTTTCTTATCTATCTATCTATCTATCTATCTATCTATCTATCTATCTATCTATCTATCTATCTATCTATCTATCTATCTATCTATCTATCTATCTATCTATCTATCTATCTATCTAGAGATTGTTGCTGCATACATAAGAACATACATAAGAAATTTGAGAAACAAGAGGAGACTCTTCAGTCCATCAAGCGCCATTGTTTAGCTAATAGCTACGCTGTCCCAAACATACAACTGTTGCCTTGGGTGCTTCACCAGTTGCAGCTTTATGGACCCCAGCTTCCTACGGTCCTGTACTGCAAAAAGGAAGGTTGGTTTTGAAAATTTAGAGATGGGTGGGGTGGATAAGTTGGTTAAATTTGCTTGGAACTCATCATCTACGTCAACATGACCAATGAACCATGAGTCCTGACATCATGAATTCTTTTAAGAATATTAATAGCTTTCTAGATTTAATAGAGTTTTTAAATCATCCTGTTTAGATTTTAAGTATGTGTGGTTGATGGCTTGGGGCTTCCTGTTCCTCCTTACCTTTGCAGGTTCTTTACAGTGCCACAGGATTTCTAGCAAAGAATCGAGACATGCTGCCTGCTGATATTGTCCTTCTCCTACGGTCTTCAGAAAATGAACTCATCCGAAAACTAGTAACAAATCCACTAACAAAGACAGGTACAGTCGTATTTATTTTCTGAACCCTTCATTAAGACATCGCACTACCCTTTTCACCCACCATATTTGCATGATTTCTATCCATTTTCTCAAACCTAATCACTAATCATGTTGATTGTTTGCTTAGATTGCTCTTCTCGCTGTTTGACCTTTCGGTAGAAATGCCTCTTGAGTGTTTACTCTGCAGCTCAGATCAAACCAAATGTAAACGTGACCCAGCTTTACAATGGTGGAGCAGTGCAGTGGGTTATCACTGGCGCCTGATACCAATAGAGAGCTGCAAGGGTTTGAATCCCAGACCAGGCACTCTCTGTATGGAGTTGCCATTCCCCCTCTGCTCATCCCAAAAACAGAATTTGATTCAGTAGGTTGATCATTGGACGGGAGTTCATTTTATTGTAGGATCTCGGCCCGCTTTTATAACTTAACCCCCCATAGCATAGGCTCTGGCATATACAGTCCATACAAAAAATATTCGCCCTTTGTAAGTTTTCACATTTTATTGTTATACAAGGGATGTTCAGAAAGTTTCCACACTTTTTTTTAACCTCTATTCATTAAGAATTTCAAAAATAAATGACTTTCCTTTCTACATAGTCACCTTTGTTTGCGATGCAATTTTCCCAGCGTCGTTCCAACTTTTTAATGTCCAATTACTACTCCTTGGTCCTATGGGACCAAAACATCCTCCGAGAGCAACTTCTCCCAGCCATCCAAGAACAGTTTGGTGACCAACAATGCCTTGTCCAGCATGATGGAGCACCGGGTCAGAAGGCAAAAGTGAGGACTAAGTGGCTCAGGGAACAAAACATCGAAACTTTGGGTCCATGGCCAGGAAACTCCCCAGACCTTAATCCCATTGAGAACTTGTGGTCAATCGGATGGACAAACAAAAAGCCACCAATTCAGACAAACTGCAAGCATTGATGATGCAAGAATGGGCTGCCATCAGTCAGGATTTGTCCCAGAAGTTGATTGCCAGTCTGCCAGGGCGAATTGCAGAGGTCTTGAAAAAGAAAGAAGGGCCAACACTGCAAATATTGAGTCTTCGCATAAAGTTCATGTCATTGTCAATAAAAGCCTTTGAAATTTATGAAATGCTTGTAATTCTACTTCAGTATACCAGAGAAACATCTGACAAAAAGATTTAAAAACACCAAAGCAGCAAACTTTGTGAAAACCGATACTTGCGTCCTTCTCAAAACCTTTGGCCACAACTATACGTGTTTTCTGTAATAAAATGCATAAGCTGGAAGCAGTGGAACAATTGTGTCCAACTCTGGTCCTGTAACGCTACCGTGGCTGCAGGGTTTCATTCTACCCATTCATTCTTTTGCTACTAATTAATTTATTTTGCCTAATTTTAATTGACTTGCTATTTAACACTACCGTGTTTCCCCAAAAATAAGACAGGGTCTTATATTAATTTTTGCTCCAAAAGATGCACTAGGGCTTATTTTCAGGGGATATCTTATATTTATTCATGTACAGTCATGTCATCTTCTTCTGGAATATCGTCATAACTCTCCACATTCAAACCTTGAATTCCAGCCTGAATTTCTTGCTACCCCGGCCGCTTTTAGGATCCTCTGGTATCTATGTGAATGCTTCGATGTTTGATCAATGGTTCGATGTGATGAAGCAAAATGCCGACACACAAATGTATTCATGTTGCTTTAATATTCAAGCATCGCATATTCCCCAAAGTAAGACACGATACAATTTTAAAGTCTCACATAACATCTTCTGTGCCGTCTTTTTTTTTGTACCTTTACAATAGCATCAGAATGTACGGTGGCGTATTTGAGCCACAGAGAAAAAAAAATAAGGACATAATGAAAATGTCTATTTTGTGATTAAAGTGGAAATTTTAACTTTTAACTCGAAATGTCCACTTTAACCTCGTAGTTTACTTTATCATTAAAGCAGACCGTCATAAACGTCACCTTAAAACCGACCCAGTTGTTAATCGCAACGCACTTCTGGGGCTTCCTCCTGACCTGACAGCAGCAATAGATCACCCCACAGAACACATTACATTTATGATATTCCAGCTCTCTGCACATTTCAGAATTCTTAGATTTATACTTGATATCACTTTCATGATGAAATGCATTAAAATACAGTTCATCCGGAAAGTATTCACAGCGCATCACTTTTTCCACATTTTGTTATGTTACAGCCTTATTCCAAAATGGATTAAATTCATTTTTTTTCCTCAGAATTCTACACACAACACCCCATAATGACAACGTGAAAAAAGTTTACTTGAGGTTTTTGCAAATTTATTAAAAATAAAAAAATTGAGAAAGCACATGTACATAAGTATTCACAGCCTTTGCCATGAAGCTCCAAATTGAGCTCCGGTGCATCCTGTTTCCCCTGATCATCCTTGAGATGTTTCTGCAGCTTATTTGGAGTCCACCTGTGGTAAATTCAGTTGACTGGACATGATTTGGAAAGGCACACACCTGTCTATATAAGGTCCCACAGTTGACAGTTCATGTCAGAGCACAAACCAAGCATGAAGTCAAAGGAATTGTCTGTAGACCTCCGAGACAGGATTGTCTCAAGGCACAAATCTGGCAAAGGTTACAGAAAAATTTCTGCTGCTTTGAAGGTCCCAATAAGCACAGTGGCCTCCATCATCTGTAAGTGGAAGAAGTTCGAAACCACCAGGACTCTTCCTAGAGCTGGCCAGCCATCTAAACTGAGCGATCAGGGGGAGAAGGGCCTTAGTCAGGGAGGTGACCAAGAACCCGATGGTCACTCTGTCAGAGCTCCAGAGGTCCTCTGTGGAGAGAGGAGAACCTTCCAGAAGGACAACCATCTCAGCAGCAATCCACCAATCAGGCCTGTATGGTAGAGTGGCCAGACGGAAGCCACCCCTTAGTAAAAGGCACATGGCAGCCCACCTGGAGTTAGCCAAAATGCACCTGAAGGACTCTCAGACCATGAGAAAGAAAATTCTCTGGTTTGATGAGACAAAGATTGAACTCTTTGGTGTGAATGCCAGGTGTCACGTTTGGAGGAAACCAGGCACCGCTCATCACCAGGCCAATACCATCCCTACAGTGAAGCATGGTGGTGGCAGCAGCATCATGCTGTGGGGATGTTTTTCAGCGGCAGGAACTGGGAGACTAGTCAGGATAAAGGGAAAGATGACTGCAGCAATGTACAGAGACATCTTGGATGAAAACCTGCTCCAGAGCGCTCTTGACCTCAGACTGGGCCGACGGTTCATCTTTCAGCAGGACAACGACCCTAAGCACACAGCCAAGATATCAAAGGAGTGGCTTCAGGACAACTCTGTGAATGTCCTTGAGTGGCCCAGCCAGAGCCCAGACTTGAATCCGATTGAACATCTCTGGAGAGATCTTAAAATGGCTGTGCACCGACGCTTCCCATCCAACCTGATGGAGCTTGAGAGGTGCTGCAAAGAGGAATGGGCGAAACTGGCCAAGGATATGCGTGCCAAGCTTGTGGCATCATATTCAACAAGACTTGAGGCTGTAATTGCTGCCAAAGGAGCATCGACAAAGTATTGAGCAAAGGCTGTGAATACTTATGTACATGTGCTTTCTCAGTTTTTTTATTTTTAATAAATTTGCAAAAACCTCAAGTAAACTTTTTTCACGTTGTCATTATGGGGTGTTGTGTGTAGAATTCTGAGGAAAAAAATGAATTTAATCCATTCTGGAATAAGGCTGTAACATAACAAAATGTGGAGAAAGTGATGCGCTGGGAATACTTTCTGGATGCACTGTATATATGTTACATTTTACAGATAAATCGTTACCATTGTTTAAATAATGAATACAGTAATCCCTCGCTATATCGCACTTCGCCTTTCGCGGCTTCACTCCATCGCGGATTTTATATGTAAGCATATTTAAATATATATCGCGGATTTTTCGCTGCTTCGCAGGTTTCTGTGGACAATGGGTCTTTTAATTTCTGGTACATGCTTCCTCAGTTGGTTTGCCCAGTTGATTTCATACATGGGACACTATTGGCAGATGGCTGAGAAGCTACCCAGCTTACTTTTCTCTGTCTCTCTTGCACTGACTTTCTCTGATCCTGACGTAGGGGGATTGAGCAGGGGGGCTGTTCGCACACCTAGACGATACAGACGCTCGTCTAAAAATGCTGAAAGATTATCTTCACGTTGCTATCTTTTGTGCAGCTGCTTCCTGAAACGACATGCTGCCCGGTGCTTCGCATACTTAAAAGCTCGAAGGGCACGTATTGATTTTTGATTGTAAAACAAACTCTGTCTCTCTCTCTCTCTCTCTCTCTCTCTCTCTCTCTCTTTCTCTTTGTCTGCTCCTGACGGAGGGGGTGTGAGCTGCCGCCTTCAACAGCTTTGTGCCGCGGTGCTTCGCATACTTAAAAGCAGCCCTATTGATTTATTTGCTTTTCTCTCTATCTCTGTGACAGCCTGTGCTCCTGACACGCACTCCTTTGAAGAGGAAGATATGTTTGCATTCTTTTAATTGTGAGACAGAACTGTCATCTCTGTCTTGTCGTGGAGCACAGTTTAAACTTTTGAAAAAGAGACAAATGTTTGTTTGCAGTGTTTGAATAACGTTCCTGTCTCTCTACAACCTCCTGTGTTTCTGCGCAAATCTGTGACCCAAGCATGACAATATAAAAATAACCATATAAACATATGGTTTCTACTTCGCGGATTTTCTTATTTCGCGGGTGGCTCTGGAACGCAACCCCCGCGATGGAGGAGGGATTACTGTACTGTTAATAGTTACACATATTGGGGTGGCACGATGGCAGACTGGTAGCGCTGCTGTCTCGCAGGGAGTCATGTCCCATGTGTTCCCTGCCTGGAGTTTGCAGTTTTTTCCTGGTGGGTTTCCACAGTGGGCTCAGTTTTCCGTCCAAAGACATGAAGGTTTGGGGATCTGGTGAAGCTATGACGCCAGTGTATGTGTGTGTGCTTGTGTTCACCTTGCGATGAGCTGATGTCCCGTCCAGAGATTTTGTTTCTGTCTTGCGTCGATGCTGCTGGAATGGGCGCATCCCCGAATTGATGGATGTAATCATTAAACATCCTTTTCAGAGATATTGCGGCAAGGTTTCCTCGGAATTTAATGGATGTTTCGGGTACACAAAGTATAAACCTGGCCTTAGGCGCCTTACTTTCAGGTGACGATCTTGACTAGGGCTTATTTTTGGAGTAAGTCTTATTTTTGGGGAAGCACAGTAAGACACCTTAATTATTTCTTTTTTCCTTAATTGGGAAAGAAGCAAAAATGAGATGCTAAACAAAGCAGCACATGATCGGCAAACCTGTGTCGATTGTCCGATATTTGGAAATAAAGAAAGGTGACTGTCTCAGTAATACTGACCTGCTCAGGTGCACAAAACATTTTGATGGTGGTCTTAGAAAAAAAAAAAGAATAGTTTTGGAAATTTCTACTGTGGCAGAATGAGGTCACCAACAAACCATGTAATTAAAAAAAAATGTTTAATTAACAAGAATCGGCTTCTAATTAAGAAATTGGTTGGAGTTAAAATGATTGGAGTTTGAAGTCCTGACTTAGCTGTTGGCTCACTTCACTTCTCACTTCTATTTGGGTGCCAATTAACACTAGAACCTCTGTAGCTTTCATGTTTTAACTTTTTTGAGTAGCGAGCGGCTATTTATTACTACTATTATAGAATAAAAATATATATTTGATTTATTTGAGTCTGTATCAGCTGGTGTAAATTGATGGTACTTGTAAAAGTTAATGTTTTGTTTTATTATTTACTTTTATTCTCTCAGTCACGTTCACGTTGCCCCAATTTGACACTGTTAGTTTTCAAAAAAAGACATGCTATAACAGAGGTGAACTTGGATGAGGATGAGGGGCCTACATCAGAGAAAGAGAACAGAAGCCCTCCCCGCAAAAACCGTCCACTCGCACATAAGAATAACGCAGCTGCACCAGGTGTGAAGGCAAAAGATGGCACCGTTTGGATGCAGTGACAGGTCGGGCATCGTATTGCCAGTGAATCTGCCACACACATGTCCTTCAACGAAACAGCAGGGCATACCGAGCTCACGGAAATATCATGGAAAGTCCTGTTTCTGAATGTCTTTATATTAAAAACACTTATATGTTAACTTATATAAAAGCCAGATCAAATGTTATTTACCTTCATTTATTTGCTTATCTTCCTACAGCATAAAGTGACAAGTAGACTGCAGAGCTTCTTGTCTTTGATCGACATGGGCATGTTGACTTGGGGCTGACTTAGGGCTACCATCTGCAAAACAAAAGATGCTGATGAGGAGGTGCGAGGGAATTTAAGGTCACCAGGGGTTGCAAGTTTTTTCATAGGCTTCAGGGATGCTAGTGTTAAGGGAAAAAAATGAAACAATTTATTGGACTGAATCATAAAAAACAAGTCAATTAAAATAATGAAAAAAAGTCAATTAATAACAAAAACTAGTAACTAATTAAGAAAAGGATTAGAATGAAAACCTGCAGCCACTATGGCCATCCAGGACCAGATTTGGAGAACCCCGCATTAGAATTTTCCATCTGACACTCATGGATAACATCAAAAGTGTGATGACCTGCTGAAGGAGCTGCTTCTCTGGGGGAAATCTCTTCTTGCTCTTTTTCTATTTGCTCCCCTCTCACCCTGATCCTGTCTCTCACTGAAACCCCGGCAGTGGTTTAAAGTGTACAGACTGGAGAAAGTGAGGGCGGGTGTTTTAGGAAGAATTTCTGTGGGCGGAGCCTTTTCAGCATCTGATTTCACTGCTATTCACTTTTTAACAGGTTCCCCCACTAGACATGTATTGTCATTTAAGAATCCAGTCAGGTCCCACAAGACTACTGTGAGTTCAAACCCTTGTAGTTTAACGCACTCTGATTTACATTTCTTTCGTTCGTTCTTTCTTGCTTTCTTTTTCTTTTACTGCAATCAATGCTGATCATCAAATACCAAAATCTAACCCTCATTTTTAAAAATGGTAGAATAGTTGTGAGGCAGTTCCCGATAAAGATGCCTTTACTGCCTTCCTCCTTTTTCATTTCCTCAATGACAAACGAGTAAACTCTTACATTTTACAGTGGATCCTTCTGAATTACGAGAGCAGCCTTATTTTGTCAATGGCTCAGAAGAGTTGTGTGAGTACTCGCCCCTCTGAAATTTAAATGTAAATCGAAAAATGTGTGAAGTAATCAGCAGAACGCAAGAAAATTTGTACATTTCATGTTTCATGAGTTTAAGGAAAGAAAATTGTTTAAAATATATGAAGTGCTTTTTCTGAAGTTTCGAAATCTTCGGACATAATAGTTACCATGATTATTTTGAAAAGGACCGTACACTTTCAAGGATCCTGTTCAGTCAAGTACACCGTTACAGATTAGTAAATTTTAAAATATTGAACAGAATTTCCATTGGGTTTATAGTTTTGTTTCATGTGCCTCTCTCAGATGTGATTAGCTTTACACCAGGAGGTGGAATAAAATCAGTGGTACACACTGGTACTTTGTACTGGCATTTCCCATTTTAACCTTACAAATACCAGTAGTTTGTGTAAGGGTACCAACAGTTGGGACAACATTAACAACTCTTATTTATACCGACAGTATGTCTGTTTGCACTATGAGAAGAACAAACACCCCACCACTTTCCAGTATAAATTGTGCATTATCAGTGCACCTTCAGACTTCTGAGGGGGTAAACCCCCAATTATTCAGCACGGATTTCTAGTAGTTCATTTTGAAAAGTCTTAAGGCAATACGATAGTAATTATGAGGTGTGGCAGCCGGCCAGGATACCTTCATAATGGAAGCACCAGGTGAGAGCGCATGCACATGGCATTATCTACCCCGGATTGCTAGATGGCAGCCCCCTGGATTGTTAAGCACCACGGATTCCCACAGGGCACACTGGGAATTGGAGTTCTTCGACTCAGCCCTGTTGGGTTCCATGGGTGCTGCCAGGGGGTGCTGTGGTGACTGGGGAGCCAAATTTTGTAGGCCTCCAGCCTTACCCAGAAGTGCTCCTGGGCCAAGCTGTGGGAACACAAGATGAACTTCCAGGCATAACATAAAAGAAGTCTGCTGCCTTCATTCCAGGAGCCAGAGTTGGGAGGAGGTGGACAAAGCTTGTCAGGAGGAGAGGAGGAGGCAGAGAGGTGCTGAAGACAAAAAGAGAGAAGAAGCCCAAGAGTTACTGTATTGTTTTGTGCTTATTGCATATGCTTGTGATTGTAGTAAGAAACCCTTGTTGTGGAAGAGTTTCCCACAATAAAGCCTTTTTGGGCTTTTATACTTGTGTCCATGCCTGCTTATGTTTGTGTGTTTGGAGAGTGGCAGGGCCCCCTGGTGTCCACAGAGAGTTAATCAAAAATAATTACATGTTAACCGCAACACATAAATTCAACACATTTGCAATGGCTTGTGGGTAGTGAGAACATACACAGCGCAGCGTTCTACCATAAGTCTAGTGGAAGCCAAGATCAAGTGAACATGGATGCTCTGCTGCGGGAGGCTTCTTTGGGCAGAGGGACTGAAACCTGATGAAATTCACCAAGGGACGTTGGCTCAGTATGGAAGTGAAAACAGCAGGACTCAATGAAAAGTTTATGAATGGGCAAGAAGGTTTAAAGTGAGAAAAACAAGCATAACTAACAAAGCTCAATGTTGTTAACCATCGACATCATGCACACAAGCCCACATAAATATGGCAAATGCCTTCATAAGAGAAGGTCAGGTAGGGTCAGGTTGGGGAGCATGCACTGGTACAGCACGATGCCGCACCCACCTCATGACGAAACAGGTCAAGATCTTGGTTAGCAACCCCCCAGGAAGACATGCAGTCCAGTCCCACCCTTCAGAAATGCCAGCCAGGTGTTACGTGGGTGTCCCTTTGGCCTGGTCCTCAACAATGAGGATCCTGTGAGCCGGATCACCCTTGGGAAATCGCGGCACATGGCTGACGCTCCCTCACAATGCAGATAATGTGCCTCATTCAAGACTCCATGAGCAATTGCTCGTTCAACACAAAGTCAAACCAGCAGTACCTAAGGATTCTCCGAAGAGACACAGTACCAAAGGAGTAAAGTCTTCGTCTCAGGTCACTGGATAGCGTCCATGTCTTGCAACCATATAGCAAGACAAGAAGCACCAGGACTCTAAAAACTTGGACCTTCGGCCTTTTGCAGAGATATCAGGAGTGCCACACATCCTTTTCCAGTGACCTCATGACCCCCATGCTCTCCCAATCCATCTACTTGACTTCATAGGAAGAGTCACCAGAGACATGAATTGAATGTCACTGCCGAGGTAAGTAAACTTCTCGATGAGGTCGACACTCTCTCCGCAGACAGATACACTGCTGAGAAGCCCAATGGATTATGTTGCCCATCCTTGCTGCACACATCTGGATATCAGCTATGGATCTGTATGTGCCAGAGTGCATGATGACTTGGGGTACCGTAAAGTTTATACAAGATGGGTACCCTTCGTTGAATTTCAGCAGGCGTCATTCCCTCTGCACAACGGTGCAACCCCACAGTGGATGCATCCATGTTCATTTGACCTTGGCTTCAGCTCGACTAATGGCAGAGTGCCGCACTCAGTATGTCTGAACTACCCATAAGCCATTGCGAACATGTTTTATTGCCTCACCTTCTATCCCTTGTGGTTATCACATAATTTTTTTGCCTTTACTTTTTCATTTACCCTCCTGTTACCAGAGGACCTCAGTAATTCTAGCCCCATCCGAATCACTCAGATGATAGAATTTTACTGGGACTAGTTTAAACTCGTTGCCTGGTTAAATAGTCTGACAAACCAAAACTCAAAAAAGCTCCAGCAGATTACGAAGTATGCAGCTAAAGTTATTGGGGGTGATGTAGATGATTTGACTAGTGTGTGTCAGAGGGCAATGCTAAAGAAACTGGAAATCATCTCAACTGATGACAGACATCCATTACATGTAGAACTAAACTTCAGTAAACCAGGAAGGATAGTTGCTTTGAAAACACACACAAATCGCTCCAGAAACTCCTTTCTTCCTAGTGCCATACGACTTTTCAATAAGAAATATCAGAGATAATGTATAAGGTTTTGAGATATATCCTGTAACCTTTTTTTTTTGGTGTAAATATGTTTTATCTAACTGCCTTACCTTAACCTTTCTTATTTCTATTTGTCAGTTTTATTTCATTCTGTCTGTTACCTGTTATTAGATGCAACTGAGAAGGCAAATTTCATGTTTTTTTGTGTAAACATGACTAAATAAAGAAACCTAAACCTAAACCTAAACTCTTTAGCACTATACTTACCCCGGGAGAAATAAGCCAAAAGTGTTGAATTCTTTTCAACAAGAAATAACTATATGTGAAACAGAAACTTATAAATGCCAAAACGTCAACATAAATACAGTAAGAAAGGTATGACTAGTTGTGGTGGGCTGGCACCCTGCCCGGGGTTTGTTTCCTGCCTTGCGCCCTGTGTTGGCTGGGATTGGCTTCAGCAGACCACCGTGACCCTGTGGTTGGGATGTAGAGAGTTGGATAATGGATGGATGGAGGTATGACTAGTGTCCACTGCTGTACCAATGCAGATTTAGTACGTGTCCTTTGTGTGATATGTTTGGAAACAGTCAGCAGTGCACAGCCAGATATCACATTCGGGACAGTAAACATGTGTCCCAATTGTAGGCCCGAGCTCTCCAAGCACAAAGCCCAGAGAAATTTCTAAAAATACCCACTAGAGGGGGAAACCGTCAAACCCCAGCTAGTAACAAGCGCACCAACCCAGGATCTTTATACTCTAAGCTGTATCTTATTCACTTCATGATATTTAATTGAATTAAGCTTTTTTTTTCTTTCTTACAAAAAATAAATCAAAGGTTGAACAGGGAAAGACATACTGTAGAAGTGTGCTTCCCATGTACAGGAATTTAGACCCATAGCAAGTAACAGTGAAGAAGACAAATCTGCCATTTATCGAGCTCAGGAGGGAAAGTGGGAATAAAGAATATTTATTTTCACCTTCTTCTGAACCTTGAATTATGATTCACTTTCTGGCTTTGTGAGGCATTTGGCAGAGGAGAGAGAACACAATCCTGTGGCCTTAGAGTTGGTTTCGCTACATTAATATACCATTATATTTATTTAAGTGATAGTGCTCTTGCAGTTTACTGGAAAACGGGACTATTTCACATTTGAAACTGTGAACTTACAGCCTTATTTCTAGTGCACTGACAAGTCAGACCGGTACTGCCAGTGTGTGTCATTGTAAAAATAATGGGGTACTGTACTGTAGCTGGCAAACCCCAAATATTTTAATCACTCGCACCCTGAACAGAATATACAACAGGAACATCAGCAGATTAAAATCAGGTCTGGATGAAACAGAACCATTCACAATTCATCCATGGAGGATTAGATTATCAAAAGCAAAATTCTACCACTTACTCTGTAGTGTGGATGTGTGGACAAAGCATTTGATCAATTTCAGATGGCAATGTAAGCACTTTGGTGAACCACACACAGTTTGGCGTGTCCATGGAAAAAATTACCATATCTATCTATCTATCTATCTATCTATCTATCTATCTATCTATCTATCTATCTATCTATCTATCTATCTATCTATCTATCTATCTATCTATCTATCTATCTATCTATCTATCTATCTATCTATCTATCTATCTATCTATCATTATGGAGACAATACTCCTCCATCTTCAAAGAAGGCAGTTTTGGAGCCCAGATGAGAATGCAGAACATTTCTTCATTCGTGTGGAGTTATACACAAATGTCTAAGTTTAATGGAATGAGCAATCAATTAACCAATTCATCTGCTTTTATACTTTTTCTGACTACATAATTTTATTTAATATATCAACATTATCTGATTCTTAAGATATAGAACTTTATTACCTGCTCCAATCATCTAATGTCACCAGTAATTTCTGACCCTTTCGATCCTCCCATTAATCTTAGTACAGCTTCATAGGAGGGGTGTATGAGCTTTCCTATCAGTTTATCCCCATTTTCTGGAGGGGTGTTCATTACCCATTACCTTATTCTAACCTTGGAAAATTATGTTTCTAGCTTCTCTAAGATGAGACAGAGACAGACATCTTGCGCTTTCAGGTTTAAGTTACATTTATTTAAACCTTGAATTATAATCAGTCTAATTCCTTGTGCTTAATAAATCATTCTGTTATAGTTTCATATATATACTTGTAATAAATTGTAAAAGATTATTGTATATTAAATAAAAATTTCATACTATCTATCTATCTATCTATCTATCTATCTATCTATCTATCTATCTATCTATCTATCTATCTATCTATCTATCATATAGTGACTTTCATATCTATCTATCTATCTATCTATCTATCTATCTATCTATCTATCTATCTATCTATCTATCTATCTATCTATCTATCTATCTATCATATAGTGACTTTCATATCTATCTATCTATCTATCTATCTATCTATCTATCTATCTATCTATCTATCTATCTATCTATCTATCTATCTATCTATCTATCATATAGTGACTTTCATATCTATCTATCTATCTATCTATCTATCTATCTATCTATCTATCTATCTATCTATCTATCTATCTATCTATCTATCTATCTATCTATCTATCATATAGTGACTTTCATATCTATCTATCTATCTATCTATCTATCTATCTATCTATCTATCTATCTATCTATCTATCTATCTATCTATCTATCTATCTATTATATAGTGTCTTTCTTATCAAACTATCTTTTCTACTGTCATTGTATGTGTGGGAGCAGATCTACTATGAATCTAATTAAACTTAAGCTCCAGGGCCCCTAATCTGGGGTTAGAATTGACTTTAGTCCACATTGCTTAAAGATTTCAGGCATCTACTGTATAAAAAGGGATTATTATTTTTTTAAATAAAAATAGTAATACTATAGTGTAATTCAGCACAGCAATTGTAATCAAACTTTGAGATGTAGTGGTTATATTTTTTTTATAAAAACTTGTGGTGATCTGTTAAGGAAGAACCCCAATGAAGAAAAAAACAGTGCTTACCCAGACCTTGTTGCTGGTTGAAAAGGGGCCCCCATAACAGCTCAAGCTTCAGGGCCCCAAAAATGAAGGTATGCCACTGGGTATGTTAAATTAGATTGGATTCGATAAACTTTATTTATCCCATGGGGAATTCTGATGCATACACAATGGTAGGCAGACAAAATCCCCAGAGGCACCTCTTGGCACACCATGCTGGAATGAGTCTGTGGAGAGAGCACCTCCTGGAGGGGATGGAAGGGGTTTTTCACAGTGGCATCCAATTTTGCAACCATCCTCTTTTCCACAACAGCTTCCAGTGTGTCCAGGGTTCCCCCTGCGATGGACTTTCCAGATACGTTTGTTCAGGCGTTGCGTTTCTTCTGTGCTCAGGTTGCTTCCCCCAGATACCACAGCTCAGAACACCACACTGGCTACTATGGACTGGTAGAACATTTCCATTAACTTGCTGCACATATCAAAAGACCTGTGTCTTTTTAGGAAGTCCAGTCTGCTCTGGCCCTTATTGCCCAGCGCCACTGTGTTGTCAGACCAGTCCAGCTTGTTATTCATGTGAACCCCCAGGTACTTGTAGCTCTGCACCACTTCCATGTCCTCTCCTGGATGGTGTCTGGTCTCAGAGGCTCCTCGGCATGCTGGAAGTCCACCACCAGCTCTTCTGTACTCAGTGTGCTTGATTGTATGCACCTGTTAACAATGAAACACCTGAACTTAATAATTTGGATGGATGTTCACAAACGTTTGACCGCATTGTGTATCTGTGTCATTAATATTTGAGTAATGTACTTTGCAATCATTTCACGATAGAAGCTGTCTAGGCGCATATATTTCTCAGTTGTTTCTGTATAACAAAACCATATGAAAGGCTTTTTTTGGTCTAAATAAGACTAACAAAGCACCAATAAAAACACATTACAGCAAGAACTACCTATAGAATACCCTGTTTTTCAGCGTTTGCCTTTTTGACCATTAATGTGTACAGTCCTTATAGCTGTAGTAAGAGTCACTTTGTTGGTGATTTACCACTACATAACAAAACCTACACAAAGGCTTTGTCTGTGTTAAATAACAATAAGCGACTAATGCATGCCCAATAGTAGGGGTAGTCAACACCGGTCCTGGTGGTCTACAATGGGCGAAGGTTTTCATTCCAACCAGTTTTGTAATTAGAAGGCAGGCCTAACAGATGATGAAACTTGTTGTTTAATTCTTTGACTTGTGAATGCTTCCATCCTGCCAAGACAAATCACATTGTAAATTTTTCATTTCATGAGAACGTTATCCATATGTTTTGTAGTCCAAAACGTATTTGTACTTCTTGGTCATTTCCTTCTCTCTCATTTATTTCAAAACATTGTATTGATGCAAATAGTTCATGATGCCTGTACACAGGTTTCAATGGAGACACACTTACCTGGAAAGCTGCTGGCTCTTTTGTCATTTGCACCTCATTATTAACTGACGGCGGGTTAAGAAAACAGGCAGCAATTAAAAAACGAAACATAGCTGCTGGAAATTAAAATGGGCAATAATGGGTCCTGAACTGAAACAATGAGTCCAAACAAATTGCAAAAACAAATAAGAAAAATGGTTAAAGTGAAACTTTGCAGCTACTGCGGACTTTCAGGACTGGAGTTGAATTCCCCTGCCCTATAGAAACTCCTTAAAGCTATTCTATAGTGTTGTTTGTACCCTAACAATTTTATTGTTTTGTACTTTTATAGGTAACCTGGCCCACACAAGGGGCAAAGGAGTTGGACTCAATCGACCCCGCACACCCCAGAAAACGATTCATGCTACCAAGGTACGTCTTTTAATGAAACATCCAGGAGCCTGTGGACTATCGAAGTCGAGTCGAGTTTCACGAGGGTAGAACCAATAATTTCTGCCCTCCTTGTCTTTTCTTTTCCCGCTTGCTTTTTTTGTAAAGATGGAAATTCTCAAGTTTTTCAGTCCGTTGTCCATCATTGAGGTAAAAGAATGACCTCCCCAGTTTTAAAATCCCATTCATAATTCGCTATTGTTTAGGCCGTAGAACACCATAGATTTCATTTTCCCCCCTCAATGTTTCTGTCCCCTGTGTTTTTTTTAGATGTTGATTATGAATCCTTCAAATGTATAATTGGAAAATCGTGTTTGTATGATTTAGTACCCAATTTGCTTTTTTTGTTGTTGTTTTTTATTTGCACAGAGTGACTCTGGAGATGCTACCCACCATCCAAGAGAAACCACTAATATGAGAACACAGACTGTTGCATCTTATTTTCGGGTAAAGTATATTTGAAATAGTGTGGGGCACGTTAATTGTAAAAGTAACTTAGTTGCATTTTCATTACTTACCAAAAAAGTAATTATAAATAGGACATGTTGTAGTCTTGTGGGGCCAGATGTGATTCTCAAACGAGAATACACATCTGGGGACAAAAGTGTGTAGAGAATAGCAGTGACATCCTGTGATGCAAAGGCTCCACCCACAGGGCGTCTTCCTAAAACACCCGCCCCCAATGTCTCCAGTCCATGTGTTAAAGAAATTATACTATTTAACTAGGGCAGTGGTTCTCAAACTGTGGGGCGGGCTCCCTAGGGGGGTGTGAAGTAACAAAAAGGGGGGCGTGAAGATGTGAAAAAAAGAAAACAAGAATCGAAAATATGAAAAATACATCTATTAAAACCAAAACAAATTAACTTAAGCTACATTCTGATACTAGAAAAATAAATATAGAGTTAGATAAATGTTGATTTAAGTTAAGTAGGTATAATAAAATATGCATCTTTAAAGACGGTGATCAGCATGAGCTCAAGCGCGTGCAGAAGGAACTCCGAGTCCAGCTCAGGGCGGCGAAGGAGCAGTACAGGAGAAAGCTGGAGCAGAAGTTGCAGAACAACAGCATGAAGGAAATGTGGGATGGGATGAAGATCATCACTGGCTGCAGCTCAAAGCGGGGTGCCACCATCGAGAGAGACGTGAAGAGAGCAAACCAAATGAACATCTTCTTTAACAGGTTTGACCACCCTAACCCACTCTCACCTCGGAGTACTGCACTCTCTACACATCCTTCTGCTGATACCAACATAGGAGAGACATCCCCACCCACAATTACAGCAGCGCAAGTGAGCAGAGAGCTGAGGAAACTTCGTGCCAGCAAAGCAGCAGGTCCAGATGGAGTATCGCCATGACTGCTGAAGGTCTGTGCATCAGAGCTGGGGGGTCCTCTACAGCGCATCTTCAACCTGAGCCTGGAACAGGGGAAAGTCCCGAGGCTTTGGAAAATATCTTGCATCACCCCAGTCCCAAAGGTATCACGTCCTGGTGAGCTGAATAACTTCCGGCCTGTCGCTCTAACATCACATGTGATGAAGACCATGGAGCGGCTGCTGCTTCACCACCTGAGGCCACAGGTCCAACACGCCCTCGACCCTCTGCAGTTCGCATACCAGGAGAAAGTGGGAGCGGAAGATGCCATCATCTATATGCTACATCGATCCCTCTCCCACTTGGACAGAGGCAGTGGCGCTGTAAGAATTATGTTTCTAGACTTCTCTAGCGCCTTCAACACCATCCAACCTCTGCTCCTTAGGGACAAGCTGACAGAGATGGGAGTAGATTCATACCTGGTGGCATGGATCGTGGACTATCTTACAAACAGACCTCAGTATGTGCGTCTCAGGAATTGCAGATCTGACATTGTGGTCAGCAACACAGGAGCGCCGCAGGGGACTGTACTTTCTCCGGTCCTATTCAGCCTATATACATCGGACTTCCAATATAACTCGGAGTCCTGCCACGTGCAAAAGTTTGCTGACGACACTGCTATCGTGGGCTGCATCAAGAGTGGGCAGGAGGAGGAGTATAGGAACCTCATCAAGGACTTTGTTAAATGGTGCGACTTAAACCACCTACAACTGAACACCAGCAAAACCAAGGAACTTGTGGTGGATTTTAGGAGACCCAGGCCCCTCATGGACCCCGTGATCATCAGAGGTGACTGTGTGCAGAGGGTGCAGACCTATAAATACCTAGGAGTGCAGCTGGATGATAAATTAGACTGGACTGCCAATACTGATTCTCTGTGCAAGAAAGGACAGAGCCGCCTGTACTTCCTTAGAAGACTGGCATCCTTCAACATCTGCAGTAAGATGCTGCAGATGTTCTATCAGATGGTTGTGGCGAGTGCCCTCTTCTACGCAGTGGTGTGCTGGGGAGGCAGCATTAAGAAGAAGGATGCCTCACGCCTGGACAAACTGGTGAGGAAGGCAGGCTCTATTGTTGGCATAGAGCTGGACAGTTTAACATCTGTGGCAGAGCGAAGGGCGCTCAGCAGGCTCCTATCAATTATGGAGAATCCACTACATCCATTAAACAGTGTCATCTCCAGACAGAGGAGCAGTTTCAGCGACAGACTGCTGTCACTGTCCTGCTCCACTGACAGACTGAGAAGATCATTCCTCCCCCAAACTATGCGACTCTTCAATTCCACCAGAGGGGGTAAACGTTGAACATTACTCAAGTTATTGTCTGTTTTTTTTACCTGCATTTTTTATTACTCTTTAATTTAATATTTTTTGCTGCTGGAATATGTGAATTTCCCCCTGGGATTAATAAAGTATCTATCTATCTATCTATCTATCTATCTATCTATCTATCTATCTATCTATCTATCTATCTATCTATCTATCTATCTATCTAATTAAAAAAGAACAAATTGGTATTAGTGGGCTCCTTTCAAAAAAACGTTAGGGGAGCGCGCGATTAAAACTGTTATGAAAACTTGGGTCGCAAATAATTAAAGGTTGAGAAACGCTGCACTAGGGGTAAAGAACAATACTATACTATAATCCAGGGGTGGGCAAAGTCATTCCTGGAGGGCCGCAGTGGCTGCAGGTTTTTGTTCCAACCCAATTGCTTAATAAGAAGCACTTATTGCTCTAGAAACACTTCTGCTTCATTTTAGTTATCTCCTTCATTAAGATTTTGAACCCTTATTGCTTATTTAAGTCTTAAACAGCTGCATTCTCGGTTTTTAATTGCTCCTCATTAATAATAAGATGCAAATGACAAAAGAAACCAGCAGTTATCCATTTTGCTTGTTACCCTTTACACCTGTGTGTATTTATCATGCACTATTTGGTTTAATTAAATACTTGGAAGGAAAGAGAAGAGAAAAAAGTGAAGGATTGAGAATTACCCATCCATTTTACACTTCAAAGTATTTGGATGATATCCTTAGAATGGAAAAAAAAATCTAGGATATGAGAATGACTTGACATAGCAGAGTTAAAGCACTAACAAGCCATGAAATGTAATTATTGGCAAGGATTGTTTTCTAATTAAGCAAATGGGTTGGAACAAAAACCCACGGCCACTGTGGCCCTCCAGGAATGACTTTGCCCACCCCTGCTATAATCAATACATGAATAATTAAATATAAATAATACGTGCTTGAATCAATAGTAGATAACAGTAAAACTAATAATGAAAAAACAACAATAGTGACAATTGTAACAAATGTCTTCTTCTTCTTTTGGCTGTCCCCGTTAGGGGTTGCCACAGTGGATCATCTTGTTCCATATCTTTCTGTCCTCGTCATCTTGCTCTGTCACCCCCATCACCTGCATGTCCTCTCTCACCACATCCCTAAACCTTCTCTTAGGCCTTCCTCTGTTCCTCATACCTGGCAGCTCTATCCTTAACACCCTTCTCCCAATATACCCCTCATCTCTCCTCTGCACATGTCCAAACCAACTCAATCTTTCCTCTCTGACTTTGTCTCCCAACCATCCAATTTGAGCTGACCCTCTAATGTTCTCATTTCTAATCCTGTCCATCCTCGTCACACCCAGTGCAACTGTACAAGTGTAACAAATGTACTGCATGTAAATTCGCTACTAGGGGCAGATCTGAAGGCAGAGGGGCAGCATCAAGTTCAGAGTCCCAACAGCCAAGGGGTAGAAGCTGTTGTAGAACCCCCTAGAAATGGTCTGGATGCTACAGCACCTTCTGCCAGATGGAAATGGGACAAAGAGACAGTGGGAGGGATGGGCGCAGACCTCCACCATACTGTAGGCTTTGCGGATGCAACGCTTCACAAAGATATCATTAATGGAGGGCAGGAAGGCCCCAACAATCTTTTCTGCAGTGTGCACTATACATTGTAGTACTTTATGGTCAGAGACACTGCAGTTTCCAAACCAGACAGGGATGCATCTGATCAGAACACTCTCACAGGTGCCCCCTGTAGAGTGTCATGAAAATGGGGGGTGGTAGTCTTGTCTTCTTTGGCCACATAAAGAAGTGGAGATGCTGCAGTACCTTCTTGGCTATGGAGGTGGTGTGAATTGACCAAGCACGGTCAGCTTCCAAGTGCTTCCAATTCTACTGCAGTGCCCTCGATGTTCAGTGGGTTGTGGGCGGCATGGGCCTTCTGGAAGTCCACAATTGTTTCTTTCCTCTTGTCCACATTAAGGAACAGATTGTTGAACTTGCATTAGGTGACCGATTGTTGAATTTTTCCGTTCTGTAAGCTGACTCATCTCCATTGCTGATGAAACCCCCCATCATTGTGTCATCTGCAAATTTAACGATGGTGTTAGAGCTGTGCACAGCCAAACGATCATGTGTCAGCAGAATGACCAGAAGTGGGCTGAGTACACAACCCTGGGGGGCTCTGGTGCACAGTGTGATGCTATTACTTGGCTTACATGAGTCATCCAAGAGGTCTACAACCATGTATGTGTGACATTCTATATAAAAAATAGGAAGATCCTACAGTTACTTGTAATTTTGTACAATATGAGATACTTTAAAATTTCTGCTTGAGTATTTTTCTCATAAGCAAATTTAACTTGAGTCACTTTCTAGTTTCATTCAAGTGTGTCTGTTTGGTACTTGGCTTGGACTCTAAGTCTTTATCATTTGTTTTATAGTATTCTCTCATGGATCTCCTCTCCAAAATGGTAGCAGGACAGCCCCACTTTGTCCGGTGCATCAAGCCTAACAATGATCGTCAAGCCAGCAAGTTTGACCGAGAAAAGGTGTTGGTCCAACTCCGTTACACGGGTGTCCTCGAAACAGCTAAAATTAGGAGGCAGGGGTATTCTCATCGTGTCCTCTTTGCAAATTTCATCAACAGGTGAGCCTCACTTTTCTTTTTTTTTAATTTAGGTTTGTCTTCTTTTAAATTCACTGAAAGAAAAACTCAACTAGAGATACGTGCCATTCAAAACAGCATAATAATGAATAATGTGTCTCTTATTCTAGAAGCATTGGGTACAAGATAATAACCAGTGATGAAATTCAAGAAAAACAGAATCTGCAGCAAAACTCAGCATTTTGCTTTGTAGCAAAATTTGCAAAAAGAAATTACATTTCACTTTTAGCGATATTCTTGTAATACACACAAGAAGAATGTTGTTTAGTTTCTGTCAGGAAGCATTTTTATGCATTCGTTCTTCATGCATCTGTTTGTCTTTTAGTATTTAAATTAAGATCTCCATTGAAAATTACAAAAAAAAAATCACCGGAAGTGTGCATATACTTGGTGGTTAGGCGACGGTGTGTTAGGGAGCAGGTTTATGATGAGTGGTGCAGAAAGCACAGTAAGTGATGTGTGAAAAACAGGCCATGTGTCACATTTTAAAGAAAAAGTGTTGCACTCCCCTGTGCTGATGTGCATGAGAGGCATAAATAGGACTGACTTTATGTGTGCGATATCTGTGCTGTTTTGCTGTCCATCTGTGGTTCGATTACATAGGTCTGTCGTGGGCGTGTCTGTGGGTTGCTGGCTGGAGGTGGTGGTGTGTGGAGTCGGCTTGTGAGTATTTCCTAATCGTTACCATTTTTTTTGTGTGTTTTTATTTGTTCTCTCTAATGTGTAGGGATTTGCTAATTACAGATTATTTTTCTTATCGACCCCAGTACTGTAATTGTGGCGTGGCCACAATGGCCGCATCGAGAGAAACACTGCCTCGTTTGATGCTGCGCAACTTTGAAAACTTAACATGCAGGCAGGCGCAAAGTTGCTGGTTGATCCAAAGATCTCTGTTGATACGTGCGTAGTGGAAGTCAGCAAGTTAGTCGGCTGTAAAAATGTCCGTTTGGCGTGACAAATGAATTAAACTGTTATTTTTCTAAATGATGAGAGTTTAGTGCATACTCTTGTACAGAATGGTGTGATTATTCATGACACCTTAATTTCTGTTTTGCCTCTTTCTACTCCTTCACGAAGAGTGATTATCTCAAATCACTATTAAATCATCTCAAATGTACCCCATTTCTGAAAAATGATATTCTTAATAAAGAGCTTCATCTATAATATCTATGTATAATATACTGCCTTTCATATCTATCTATCTATCTATCTATCTATCTATCTATCTATCTATCTATCTATCTATCTATCTATCTATCTATCTATGGCTGGCTGCAAAATAGATATTATCAATGTACAGATGTGTACAGTCCACAACAAAACTTATTTGATAACACAAAGATGGCAGCTTTAAGGTAGAGTGGAGGAAGTAACGTCATCAGTATAGCCAGAACTGGAAGTGACATCACCAGTGAGCCTAGAACTTAAAATGATCTCAACGGGGCTAGGCGTAATTTCCAGGAACTGGTCTGCAGAGAAGTGAGAGAAAGAGTTAGTGCAGTCCGCCACCCCCTGGTCTGGCATGGAATTACTCTCATTCAGGCCCTTTAGCTGCCTCCCATGCGCACATGTGTGACACTATCTATCTAGTATATAGTGCCTTTAATGTACGTATGCCTATTATAAAGTGCTTTTCTTATCTATCTATCTATCTATCTATCTATCTATCTATCTATCTATCTATCTATCTATCTATCTATCTATCTATCTATCTATCTATCTATCTATCTATCTATCTATCTATCTATCTATCTATCTATCTATCTATCTATCTATCTATCTATCTATCTATCTATCTATCTATCTATCTATTGTCGTACATGGCTGGGGATCAGACCCGGCCAGGACACCTGGAAGGACTAGGTGGTGGCATATTTGTCCTCCGGGCCACGAGGGGGCAACCGCCCTGGAGCAGAAGAGGCCCACGTAAGGAGAGCAGGGAGGCTCAAGACCGTTGGGGCCTCTGGTCACCGCCAGGGGGCGCCCTGAGCCTCATGGAGCCCGGGACTTATTTACTTCCGCCACACATATGGAGGACGATCCTTCCAGGGTCACCCGGAGTGCTTCCGGGTGCTCTCCTGACGCTTCCACCACACCAGGACATGACGTCAGATAGGTCACCTGGAGCTCATCCGGGTGAGAATAAATGGGGCCGCCTCCCTCCTGTCATTGAGCTGGAGTCGGGAGCAGGAGCAGGACGAAGCTCCTGGAGAGAGAGTGCAGGTGGCCCAGGGACAAGGAGAGAGAAGGCCCAGGAGAAGGGAGACTGGGGCTAGAAGCACTGTGGGAGTTGTGCGGGACTGAGTAGTGTTGTGTAGAAGACAATAAAGAGTGCAATTTGGATAAAGATGTGGTCTCGGTCTGGTGGTGTCCAGGCAAATATCACACTATCTATCTATCTATCTATCTATCTATCTATCTATCTATCTATCTATCTATCTATCTATCTATCTATCTATCTATCTATCTATCTATCTATCTATCTATCTATCTATCTATCTATCTATCTATCTATCTATCTATCTATCATATAGTGCCTTTCATATCTATCTATCTATCTATCTATCTATCTATCTATCTATCTATCTATCTATCTATCTATCTATCTATCTATCTATCTATCTATCTATCTATCTATCTATCTATCTATCTATCTATCTATCTATCTATCTATCTATGTTATCAAAGGTTGTTGCAGCATTTATATAACCTCTTAAATAAATCTTTCCACAGAAGTACATATTTTAACAGTTATTTATTTTACAGGTACTTTTTTCTTGCTTTCAAATCCAATGAAGATCCTCCAGTTAGCCCTGAAACGTGCATTGCAATTTTGGAAAAAGCAAAACTTGACAACTGGGTTATTGGAAAAACCAAAGTAAGACCTTAAATGTAATGTACATATACAGTGTAATCAACCCTTATACAGTATTTTTTGGTTATTATTTGGTTATTTATAAAAAACTAAATTAAAAGACATCACCAGCAGAGGATCACGTCAAGTCCTGCTCCTGTTAGTGAGGCTGCAATGAGCAGGGAGTCAGCAAAAATGGACAACAGAAGACTGGCAAAATGTTGTCTGGTCTGACAAATCGTATTTTCTGCTTGCATCAGACTGATAGTAGGTCAGATTATGGCATGAACAGCACAAACTTGTGCATCCATCCTGCCTGGTGTCAACTGTACTGGCTGATGGCGATAGCAAAATGGTGTATTAATATTTTCTTGGTACCCTAAAGCAAGGGTGGGCAAACTACAGCCTCGCCCATAACGCCAATTGGTGCACCCGCACACACATTTCAAACCTTCGTGATTTTGTTATCAAAAATGACAAATGAAATTCATAATCAGTGCGTGTTTTGGAACATGTGAACAAATGAGCAAGTTCGTTTATAATGTTACATGTGCACAAGCAGAAGAGTGTGTTTACAGCCGTGGACTTTGTACTGTGTGTAACCGTACGCGTACACTGACTTTTGAGAAGTATCCAGCTGCACTCAGGACAGTTTTAGGCCTCCGACAGAACCGAGCACTTCAGACACTATGAGGCCCGGAACCTCCTTGTATTCATGTGAGAAACACGACGAGGTTTATTTGTACCTCTTGTATAACTGACAATTAAATAATTTACTAACTGGATTCAGTAGACATTTTTAATGCGATGTGTTACTTTACCTTGAAAACTGATTCATTTAAGTTTGTCACATAAAAAAGTTAAATTGACTTATGAAGAAAATAACTATTTTTATACTGTATATATTTTATATATAAATGTCTACACGTGGAGGTGTGTGTGTGTCTCTCTGTCTGGCCCGGAAGTTAGAGGTGGAGTCGGGGTAAGAGCTTTGCCTCCATGGAAACAGAAACTCGCTTAGCCACGAATACACAAATGAGACTAGCACATTGGCAAAACAAAACTTCCTAGGAGAGAGATGCCCAGAGTAGTTCCTTTCAATTACCTGACATCTGTACATTTCAGTTTTTTTTCTGACGATTTGAATAGTTTCAAGGCTTTTTACAGCACAGGCTTACACAGCTAGTATATATATATATATATATATATATATATATATATATATATATATATATATATTGTGACAGATAGGGGGTGCTGTCGTCCCCTTGAACCCTGACACCACTCGTCAGACACCTGGTAAAAGTCCAATTATTATTTATTATAATAATAAAGTGCACAACGCACCCTCCACTCCACAATACTCCAATGATAATTCAATACAAGTAATCGTCCACTCCCAGCAGCTCAGTCACCCTTCCTCCCAACTTGGCTCACTACTGGGATCTCCCACAGTCCTTTTATAGTCCCTGACCCGGAAATGCTTCTGTCCTTCACTTCCAGGTCAGATGAAATCTTCTTTTCTTCAACCCGAAAGTACGTCATTTCCTCTGTCCCCGTGACTGGGAAGTACTTCTGTGTTATACAGAAAATATAAGTCCCTGAGCCTCCCTGCATTGTCCCCTAGTGGCACCCACGGTATCCAGCAGGGCTGTGAATTAAAACTCCAAGGTCCATGATACCCAGCTGGAATTCAGGGCACCTCCACGTTGCAGGAAGGGCTCCATCTGGCGGCTTGGGGGTATTGGCCATATATCACAACATTATATATATATATAGATAGAGTGAATGCTAGGTGTTGCTGATGCCCCTTTAAACCCAACAGGCAGACACTCAGAACACAGGGTAAAAGCATTAAGAAGTATTTTAATTTCTTTTATTCTCGAAAACAGTGCCCTAAGATCCACAGCCACCACAAACAGGCAAGTATATAAGCAGAATACACAAATATCTCTCTCTCTATATATATATATGGCTGAAATAGTTTACTGTCAAATAATGCAAAGAGTACGCGACACATGTTTCGCCCTAATTCTGGGCTCATCAGGCGTACACACTCTACTGCACTCCCTTACGGGAATCGAACCTCGGACGTCAGCGCTAGAGGCGAAGCCCCTAACGTTGCGCAACGGCGTGTGGTTCGTTCATTTGACAGCATGTAGATCGGGGTAATTACATTCACGGCATTCGTAGTCTGAATCACAATCTGATTGTATGGGTGTCCCAGAATTAGGGCGAAACATGTGTTACGTACTCTTTGCATTATTTGACAGTAAACTATTTCAACCATTCTATGATCTGCTTCTCGCAACTGAAAGAGGGCACGTGGCAGATGTTAGCTGACTTGCTGACCAACCACAAGCGTTACCTGATAGGTAATCACCCATACAATCAGATTGTGATTCAGACTACGAATGCTGTGAATATATATACACACTTCTCCACACCTCCCAGTAAGTTTTGTCCACCTCCACCCGACTCTGGCTCACTTGCTGGTCTTCATCTCTTTTTATATATATATAGTCCTTTATATAGTTCTTGACCCGGAAGTGCTTCTGCTCTTCCATCCACGTGACTTGCCAGCACTTCCGGGTCAGATGCAGAATCCCAATTCTTTAATCTGCCTGGAAATACTTTGGGGCTTCCGTCCTCATGACTTCCTAGTACTTATGGGCTATAAGGGAAGCACTACTCCCCCGGTCCTTTCACAGCACCCCCTGGCAAACTCCAAGTCCCAGGATACCCTGTGGGAATTCGGGGAACCTCTATACTCCAGAGGAGCTGCCATCTAGCGTCTTGGGGGATGCAGTGTCCAAACATAGCTGCCTTCCCTCATTAATATATTTCACACTTCACCAGCAACCACCTGGTATCTCATAAACGGAGCTGTGTGAAAACCCTATTCAGACGAGTCCACACTCATTGTAATACTAAGGAAACAAAAATTAATGAGAGACGCTATCTCTTCCACCTTTTCACCTCGAACGGATACTCAAAAACATTCATTAATCGGAGCTTACACAGGAGACGCCAGATAACTCAGCAAACAATCGACTTAAATCAGAACCCCCACCCCACCTAGCTCTCACTCCCTTATCACCACAAGGTGCCAGAAGGTACAGCGCGCATCCTGACCAAGTGGGGCGTCAGAATAGCACACAAACCCACGAACAATCTGCGCACAGTCCTCTTTAATGCCAAAAACAAGAAATCGACAGCAGAAACACGAAACGCAGTTTATAGTATCCCATGCAATGCTTGCTCAGCGGTATACATAGGACAAACTTCAAAAAGAATCTCAACACGTGTGCAGGAACATCGCAACGCCGTCAGAAGAAAGGACGCACTATCTTTGATATATGCACATACTAAATCGACAGGACACACATTCAACTGGGACAATGTAAAAATGAAATTTAAGGCCAGTACTAAAAGTGCCAGAGAGTTGGCCGAGTCTTGGCTATCAGATGAAAACGCCATCAACAGACACTTGGACATAAATCCAGCATATGCTAACTTAAGAAGAACATGTACATAATAAATAAACTATACAAACCCCCCCTCCCCCTCTTGATCATACTGACTTAGTGACCCCCCCCCCCCCCCCCACTTAATGTGTTGCTATATATTGCCCTTGATTCTTTTAAGTCTAAGCATTATCCTTTGATGAAGACCCCTGGGTTGAAAGCTCAGGAATAAAACTACTTTATGATACGTGATTAATTTTTTTCTCCCTTTGTGGATCTCCAGCTGCAAATATGCAAACCGTATCACAGACCTTCTCTTCCATATATATATATATATATATATATATATATATATATATATATATATATATATATATATATATATATATATATGTATATGTATATATATATATATATATATATATATATATATATATATATATATATATATATATATATATATATATATATATATATATATATATATATATATATACATATATATATATATATATATATATATATATATATATATATATGCTGTATATATAACCAGTTACGAAAGACATATGCATTCTGTGGTTTTGTTTCAGATGTAGAACTGAAAGACCTCAATAGTTTAAAAGTTTAATAAATGCTGAATACACAGGCATCTAAACTACCAATTCCACATGTTTGAAAACAGGAACTAAAAGGAATTGAAATCGAAATGACAGACATGCAATATAGGCGTCACTACAGCAGCAAAATATGGGGAGTGGCTCTTGGAAAGTGGGCGGAGTCAAATAGATGCCTTAGATAAGGATGGCATCTTACAGGCCTCAGCATGTCTAAGGTCACTGAATTGTTCTGAGGCTTCAGACTGGCTTGCCTGCAGCTGGACTCTTTTGGGGATGTTTCGATCGTACGTAGTCACAAGACCGGTTGCTGTGTAAACACACACACATTCCCACGCGTGTGATTGGATCACTCGGATGAATTCAGCCGTCGTCATCCGAGCGCTGTATTATATTTCAAATGTTGTTATCCCTAGCGATGAGTGCTGGTGTAAACATAAAATTGAAGATGAATGCTGTGTTTTTAATAAGAAATGAACATACAAGTACTTTTTGTTTTACAAATATTGAAAGTAAAGCCGTGTGCCCAATATGCAATGACAGCCTTACAGTTTTTAAGGAGTTCAGTTTGAAGAGACAGTTTCAAACTAAGCACAGTAAGAGAGAGGTTGGGAGAACAGTAAGTTTAGAAGTAATTTGTCAGTGAAGTGAATTACAGCAAAAAAGCAAATTTTATTTGCTGCTTTCTTTGTGTACCAAAGTTATATATACTGCTCAACAAAATAAAAGGCACACTTTTTAATGAGAGTATAGCATCAAGTCAATGAAACTTCTGGGCTATTGTTCTGGTCAGTTAAGTAGTAGTGGTGGTTGTTTATCAGTGCAGTAGAGGGGCAGCAATGAGATGACAGGTGGAGGCCACTGACATTTTTCCCTCCTAATCTGGTTTTTCATTAGTTATTGCATTTGGCTACTCTCAGTGTCACTACTGGTAGCAGGAGGCCATACCCAGACCCTACAGAGTTTGGTTGCACAGGTAGTCTATCTTCTCCAGGAGGACACATCAATACGTACCTCCCACTGCAAGAAGGTTTGCTGTGTCTCCCAGCACAGTCTCAAGGGCATGGAGGAGATTCCAGGAGACAGGCAGTCACTCTAGGAGAGCTGGACAGGGCCTCTCGTAGAAGGTATCTGCTCCTTTGGGCAAGGAGGAACAGAATGAGCACTGCCAGAGCCTACAAAATGACCTCCAGCAGGCAGGCCACTGGTGTGAATGTCCCTGATCAAACAATCAGAAACTGACTTCATGGCTGGCACTGTGGAGCTCAATTGGCATTTGCCATCGAATACCAGAATTGGCAGTTCCACCACTGGCACCCTGTGCTTTTCACAGATGAGAGCAATCTCACCCTGAGCACATGTGACAGGCGTGAAAGGGTCTGGAGAAGACGTAGAGAACATTATGCTGCCTGTGACATCGTTCAGCATGACCAGTATGATGGTGGGTCAGTGATGGTCTGGTGAGGTGTATCCATGGATGGACGCACAGACCTCTACAGGCTAGACATTGGCACCTTGACTGCCATTAGGTATAGGGATGAAATTGTTGGACCCATTGTCAGACCCTATGCTGGTGCAGTGGGTCCTGAGTTCCTCCTGGTGCACGACAATGCCCAGCCTCATGTGATGAAAGTGTGCAGGCAGTTCCTGAAGGATGAAGGAATTGATACCTCTGACTGGCCTCCACGCTCACTTGCCTGACCTCAATCCAATAGAACACCTCTGGGTGGGACATTATGTTTGACATTATGTACATTGATTGCCGCCAGGTTACACCTCAGTCTTTCCAGGAGCTCAGTGATGCCCTGGTCCAGATCTGGGAGGAGATTCCAAAGGACACCATCCATCATCTCATTAGGATGTTGTCAGGCATGCATACAAGCATGTGGATGGGCATACAAACTACTGAGTACAATTTGGAGTTGCTGCAATGAAATTTCGGCCAAATGGACTCGCCTGCCTGCCGCATCATTTTTTCACTTTGATTTTCTGGGTGTCTTTGAATTCAGCCCTCTGTAGGTTGATCATTTTCATTTCCATCTAATTATGTGGCATCCCTTCGTTCCTAACACAATACCATATCAGTGCATATCAGTAGAGATAACCAGCATTGAGATCTGATGTGTTTTCAAAGTGTTCCTTTAATTTTTTTGAGCAGTTTAGTTATATGACTAATAAATATATTTTTGTGTGAAAATAATGTGCAAATTTTGATTTTTGTCACATGTGGCCCGCTACAGACCTTACAGATGTCTGTGTGGGCCACGGAGAGAAAAGTTTTCCCACCTCTGGTCTAAAGTAATGTCTGACTGTTAAGCCATTTCTGTAATCCCCCCATATTTCTATTTTGACCTGCCAGGTGTTTCTCAAGTATTACCACGTGGAGCAACTAAACCTGATGGTGAAGGAGATGATTGACAGAGTTGTTCTCGTCCAGGCGTGTGTGCGCGGGTGGCTCGGAGCCAAAAGATATCAGCGAACGCAGGAGAAAAGACAGCAGAGTGCCGTCGTTCTGCAGTCAGGTAATTATCGGCTGCGTGCAGATAATGGGGGCGAGGATGAAAATTCAAGGGCTGCTTTTGTGCTGGGTGCCCGCAATAATTATGAGCAGAAGCGATGACTTAGAAAATGGAGCTGTTTAGACTTTCAAATGTGTGACTACATGGCATAGATTAGAAATTAGAAGTCGCATCCCCAGCTGCACAGCGATGGTGGCCGTTTCTTATTGATTTTCAAAATGTCCTTCGTATGGTCCAGATTGTTACTGTCTGTAGCAAAATGAAAGACGTCATTTGAAAGATAAGAAACCCTCTAAGGAAATTTCAGGGAGATCATACAGATGTGGACAAATTTGTTGATACCCTTCCATGAAAAAAGAAGAACTCACAATTGTCTCTGAAATAGCCTGAAACTGACAAAAGTAATTGGCACCCATCATTGTTTATTCTGTATTTAAAACAAATCAGACTTTGCTTCAACAGAATATTTAAAATAATAACACAAGTAAAAATGGCATGAACAAAAATGATGGCACCCTCAACCTAATATTTGGCTGCACAGCCTTAAGAGTTTTTTAATCACTGCAGATACTGTAGATGATTCCTGGAGCTCTCCATGAGTCTTCTGCACCTGTCCACTGGACGTTTGGCCCACTCGTCCTGAGCAAACTCCACACACAAGGAGAGAGCAAACTGGGATTTGAGTTCAGGTGGTCAAGCTGTGACACAGCAGCATTAACTGTTGTGCTGCCCACCATATCAAATAAAATTGGAAGGCACAACCTCTGGACCACCTTAAGGCAGTAGCAAAAGAAGACAAAACTGTGGGCCATTATGAAGAATGCTGCACATCTATCTATCTATCTATCTATCTATCTATCTATCTATCTATCTATCTATCTATCTATCTATCTATCTATCTATCTATCTATCTATCTATCTATCTATCTATCTATCTATCTATCTATCTATCTATCGATAGGTTGGATGGGAAGCGTCGGTGCACAGCCATTTTAAGATCTCTCCAGAGATGTTCAATTGGATTCAAGTCTGGGCTCTGGCTGGGCCACTCAAGGACATTCACAGAGTTGTCCTGAAGCCACTCCTTTGATATCTTGGATGTGTGCTTAGGGTCGTTGTCCTGCTGAAAGATGAACCGTCGCCCCAGTCTGAGGTCAAGAGTGCTCTGGAGCAGGTTTTCATCCAGGATGTCTCTGTACATTGCTGCAGTCATCTTTCCCTTTATCCTGACTAGTCTCCCAGTCCCTGCCACTGAAAAACATCCACACAGCATGATGCTGCCACCACCATGCTTCACTGTAGGGATGGTATTGGCCTGGTGATGAGCAGTGCCTGGTTTCCTCCAAACGTGACGCCTGGCATTCACACCAAAGTGTCCAATCTTTGTCTCATCAGACCAGAGAATTTTCTTTCTCATGGTGTGAGAGTCCTTCAGGTGCCTTTTGGCAAACTCCAGGCGGGCTGCCATGTGCCTTTTACTAAGGAGTAGCTTCTGTCTGGCCACTCTACCATACAGGCCTGATTGGTGGATTGCTGCAGAGATGGTTGTCCTTTTGGAAGGTTCTCCTCTCTCCACAGAGGACCTCTGGAGCTCTGACAGAGTGACCATCGGGTTCTTGGTCACCTCCTTGACTAAGGCCCTTCTCCCCCCGATCGCTCAGTTTAGATGGCCGGCCAGCTCTAGGAAGAGTCCTGGTGGTTTTGAACTTCTTCCATTTACAGATGATGGAGGCCACTGTGCTCATTGGGAGCTTCAAAGCAGCAGACATTTTTCTGTAACCTTCCCCAGATTTGTGCCTCGAGACAATCCTGTCTCGGAGGTCTACAGACAATTCCTTTGACTTCATGCTTGGTTTGTGTTCTGACATGAACTGTCAGCTGTGGGACCTTCTATAGACAGGTGTGTGCCTTTCCAAATCATGTCCAGTCAACTGAATTTACCACAGGTGGACTCCAATTAAGCTGGGATGTTGTGTGTAGAATTCTGAGGAAAAAAATGAATTTAATCCATTTTGGAATAAGGCTGTAACATAACAAAATGTGGAAAAAGTGATGTGCTGTGAATACTTTCCGGATGCACTGTATACGTTGCATGCTCAAGAGTAAGCTCAGCGCCCAGCTTGGTCATATTACAACCGGAGGGCCGAACTGACAACGTGCTATACAAAGAGATCCTTAACAAATAATTATTGGTATATTTTCCCTCAGTTTAAAAAGGTTTACTATTCTTCTTAATAAAAATTTTAAAGCAGTACTTCACTGCTGCGAAGCACGGGTATTTTATTAGTTAATTATAAAAAGGGTTGCCTCCCTCCAGTAGACGAGCCGGAGTTGGGAGGAAGGAGACGGAGCTTGTGAGGAGGGGAGTAGAGGTGACAGATAGAGAGGAAAGAGACAGCTGGTGACTAAGGCATTGTGGTGCTGTCTGTGTGTTTTGGACATTCTGGTGTCTGTCTGTCTGTCTGTCTGTCTGTCTGTCTGTCTGTCTTTCCACAAGAGCTCTACTCTCATTTTGGTGCACAGATCACTCAAAAAGTCACACTGAAAAAAAACAAGAGTTGTCAATTTACCTCCTTCAGTTACATCAATTAAAATAAAAGTCCCTAGAAAATAAAAACATCAGGCAGTCTGCAAGCACATAATGTCACATGGGAGCATAATGAGACATGACGGTGAGGAGAACGAAATCCTCCGCGTTCTGTGCACACAACATTTGGCACAGCGGTGTGCCCGTCCTCCATTCTGCGCTACATAATGACACCCGGTATTTCTTTTTCCAGAGTGCTGTATGGCAAACACGAGAAGAATGACAAAATGACTGAATTACGCATTGGAAAGAAAGATAACCTCTGGAAGCCAGGCGTCTCCATGTCAGAAATGTAAAGGCATCTATTATCTTGGAGCATTAGAAGAGAGCAGAGCATTGTTTTAATTGCAAATTATCTGTAAAAAATTAAGAGTGACAGATTTAATTAGTAAGCCGTTACATCTCATACGCAAAATGCCATTTCGAGAAATGAGTCAGACTAATCGAGGTCATAATGGGTTAAAACGGTCCATGAAACCTTCATTTTCTGAAGAATTCAAAGCTTGCTCACTTCTCTTTCCGGAGCTGAAACTAAATTTGATCAGCCATTGGAATAATGAGACAATTTAACGTAACCTAAAGGATTCACAAATGTTTGCTTTCAGCTTAACCCGTGTAGCCTGCAGGGGGATCTCGGCGGGCAGGAGGAGATCTCATGACTTCAAATGCCGTTCTGTTGTTTCAGAAATTCGGTGGTTGTACAGCTTTGGGTTCAAATACCAGAACTGGTAACTACCCTTCAGAGGTGAAACTGGAATTTTTAAAGCTGTGGAGAAATTGCAACATGGGTTGGGCCAGAAAACAACTGAGTGGTCAAGCAAGGCATTGTGGGAAGGTGCAGGAATGACAGCTGCACAAAGCAAGAAAATCTGGGATGCAATCCGGGTCGTCCCTTGAATTGTTTGAGGACACAAGAGGCGAAATGAAAGAAACGCTCTTTGGCCTGTGCGTCCCGTGATGCGGGGTATCAGAATGAAGCAATTAACTCTTTGAGGGCTGAATGTTTTTTTCCAAAAAATACCGTTTTCTGAAAAGCACACAAAGCAGTGGTTTCACAACGAAATCAACATAAAATGTTTGTTGTTACATGCTGTGACCGCCAGTTCGTCAGGAATGCGTGCCAGGCTGGAGCCGTATGCGTCGCGATCTGGTTTGTACTTCTTATAAGTGGTGGTCATACCTGGCAAACGCTGCCATAGGTGCGTCAGCTACACGAACCTGTTCGTCACTGTGATCAGCTGATGTTGGTACCTCACATTCGTTTTCGATCACTTGTATCAAAATCGGAGTCTGACAAGTCAGAGTCCAGTTCACCCGATAACATGCAAAACGTCATCCACGAACTATTTTGCTTTACACTTCACTTCGATCTCTCACCAGATGTCGATGCCATTTTTGGCATTGTTTTCACCTCGCTACTCCCGCAAGTGCAGGGAATCTCAGTCAAACCAATGAAGCTCACTTGACTTCTAGCACTGGGAGTAAAACGTAATGGTGGGTTTTGTCACCCTTTACAGCTGATGGCTACTTCTGTTTGACAGAAGTCGATATCCGCCCTGAAAGAGCTAAGGCTTGTTGGGCGGGTTAGCTGAGGTCACAATGGCAGCAGAGCTTCATCCGGTGGATCGCTCTTGCCAGTAATGACACCTCCTTCCTGGAGGTTCAGGTTTTTAATGGTGGCTGAATGGGAAGGGGCGGGGTCAGTTGCCCTCACTGGGCGGGCTCTCTGCACTTTGTAATAATTCTGACAAACCTCGACAAATCCTGTGAGGAGGACCTCCGACGCACATGTGTGACGTTTTGAGCTGCTAAGTTTGATGATGATCACACTAAGGGGTGGGTTTTGGGGATTAAGGTTAGTCCACCATGAGGTTTTGAGCCGCTCAATTTAATGATGATCAAACTAAGGTCCAGGTAGTGTTGTCCCCATCGAAGATAGAAGATTAAGTAAGTAAGGGACCTTCAGAATTGATGGGTTGGCTTCTGAGCCTAAATGAAGACCAGGCCTTCTGAAACAATGTGCTCTTGACATACAAATCAAAGATAAAGCTGTTTGGCTACAGTACCAGTAGACATGTGTGGTGCAAACCGAAGATAGCACTTCAGTAGAATATACCTCCATACAGCAATAGCAACCACTGCTCCTGCCAGATGAGTCTTTCCTGTCTCTTCTCCCCGTTCTAAACCACCTGGTCAAGGCAGTGCACTTTTTTTAATGAAGACAAGGGAGCGCTTCCAGTAACAGGGCATTAACTGTTGGTAGCACTTCCAGGTTTTACGGAAGTCTCATAAAGTCCTGGTGACACCCATGTACCCCAACAAAATTGCCCACTGGATTACAATTCCCAACATTCCCTGCAGATGTTCGAATGGGTACAGAAACTCAAGGATGCTGCAATCTACTGGGTATTAGGAGAGCATACAGCCTTGATATGGAGTCTCCCTCCAATCTCTGCATTGCATTGACCTCCAGAATGATTAAGGAAATGGGGCCAGACCATGTGTGTTCTCTGTTACGATAGATAGATAGATAGATAGATAGATAGATAGATAGATAGATAGATAGATAGATAGATAGATAGATAGATAGATAGATAGATAGATAGATAGATAGATAGATAGATAGATATGAAAGGCACTATATGATAGATAGATAGATAGATAGATAGATAGATAGATAGATAGATAGATAGATAGATAGATAGATAGATAGATAGATAGATAGATAGATAGATAGATAGATAGATAGATAGATAGATAGATATGAAAGGCACTATATGATAGATAGATAGATAGATAGATAGATAGATAGATAGATAGATAGATAGATAGATAGATAGATAGATAGATAGATAGATAGATAGATAGATAGATAGATAGATAGATAGATAGATAGATAGCCTCCTTGGCTTTAACTCTGAGCATAGCTTAGGCTTGAAAATCTATGTAATTACGGTTAAGCCCGATTCATATTTGGGGAGACATTTAATGATCTACTTTGCAGTGTTAAGCCCGAATATCTCTCAGGACAGTATTCTGCTACCATCTAGTAGATGAAATAACATCATGCTGATTTCTATGTATTCTGCCACTCTAAAGTAACTCATCCATATTCATGAGTGGGGTGGAGCCATCAGCTAAAACACAATGGAGTGTGAATGATAAGATGTAAAGCCAGTTTTAGAACAAAATGACACTTAACCATTAGTTGAATCAAATAATAGTGATGACAAGGTGAATTGGTCATCAGATGTTCACACGGATAGATAGATATGAAAGGCACTATATGATAGATAGATAGATAGATAGATAGATAGATAGATAGATAGATAGATAGATAGATAGATAGATAGATAGATAGATAGATAGATAGATAGATAGATAGATAGATAGATATGAAAGGCACTATATGATAGATAGATAGATAGATAGATAGATAGATAGATAGATAGATAGATAGATAGATAGATAGATAGATAGATAGATAGATAGATAGATAGATAGATAGATAGATAGATAGATAGATAGATAGATAGAAAAGAAGGGCATTTGTGGCGAGAGGCTGGGAGGCACCTGGATCAGATCCGGGTGCGTTTAAAAGGGGCCACCTCCCTCCATTCGATGGCTGTAGTCGGGTGGAAGAGGAAGGAGCTCAGAGGAGAGGAGTGGAGACAGAGCAGAAGAGAGAGAGAGAAGGATTAGAAAGGCCTGGACTTTGGAGGGTGAATGTGGGTTGTGTGCTGTGTCACTTTGATAATGTATAATAAACGTGTCCTGGTTTTGGAACCAACGATGTCCACCTGTCTGTGTCAGGGCTGTACTCCACACACTATATAATAATAATAATAGATAGATAGATAGATAGATAGATAGATAGATAGATAGATAGATAGATAGATAGATAGATAGATAGATAGATAGATAGATAGATAGATAGATAGATAGATAGATAGATAGATAGATAGATAGAGAAGATTAAGCCTGATTCATATCTGGGGTGACATTTAATGATCCACTTTGTAGTGTAAAGCCCAAATATCAGGACAGTATTCTGCTGCCATCTAGTGGATGAAATAACATCATACTTATTTCTATGCATTCTGCCACTCTAAAGTAACTCATCCATATTCATGAGTGGGGAGGAGCCATCAGCTAAAACACAATGGAGTGTGAATGATAAGATGTAAAGCCAATTTTAGAACAAGATGACACTTAACCATTAGTTGAATCAAACAATAGTGATGACAAGGTGAATTGGTCATCAGATGTTCAGGCGAATAGTGAAACTGATGCATAAGTCACTGAATGACCAAACCACTGTGATATGCACAGAGTCATGTATTGCTGCAACAGGTTTGCAGTATCTATGTGGCATAAAGGCAAGCTGATTGCAAACAGGTGGAAGAAGAAGCCACCTAGGCACCTTCCACAGTACTACAACTATTAATGTTTGTTTCAGAGGAAACGTGGAAGTCCTTAAGCCTTGCATTGTGATAGCCTACAATAACACAAGGTGTGCATCCATCGTGCAGATCAGACACTGATGTTCTATCCTCTCGTGTGTAAGCAACAAAAAAAAATATTATAAGAAAAATGTGCAAAGAAACACATACTGTATATACTGTCCCGACTGCAACATCAGGCTGTGCGTTGTTGACTATTTCCAGATATCTCACATAAAGAATATGCACATCTGCATCAGTAAAGCAATGGACACTCAACGAGCCTGGTCCTACTGTATTTATGTTGATGTTTTGATTTGTTTTGGGCTTCTGTTACATGTAACCACATTTTTTATGGTTAAAAACATCTCCAGCGTTTTTCCTTCATTTTTCTGGGTGTAAGCATAGTGCTGAGGAGGAGCTTCTCCCAAAGGAAATCACAGACGCTACCAGACGGGGCTCCACCCCCTGTGGCTCTGACTCAGATTAAGGAGATTTTAGAATAAAATTTAATGGCATATGTCAATATTTCATTTTTTGTTAATCCAATTCCAAATTCATTCATGGAATGCTTTTTTTTTTCTTCTTTTCCAAAAGCTTACAGAGGATACAAAGTCCGAAAAGACCATCCTCAAGAGAAGAATAAAATTAAGATGGAGAAATTCATTACTCAGCTGCAGGCTGGTAAGGATGCCTTTGAATCTTGTACTAGGATTCGGCTTGTCTCACAGCTCATGATTTCTGCTGAACTAGAAATGCAGTTTTTTGTCTTTATAATACACCCTGAAATGAAAACGGTGAGGTGTGTCCTTTTCACCTGTCAGGGTGTCAGGGGTGAGCTTTAGGGAGTTCTGTTTTTTGAGTGGTGAATTGCTAGTGAAGCAGATGCTCAAACCTGTGACTGTGTGCTTTGTTGGGGGATATGAGTGCAAGGAAAATGTGCACAGATTCTCCATACAAAGAGGTTATTTTATGTTATGGTTTGATTTTGTTATACATTTTTTACAGGTTTATTTTTAATTTTTTCCTGGACATTTTGTTACATTTAAAGGTAATAAAGGTTGCTAAATCTTATTTTGATTATCCATCAATTCATCCGTAATCCAACCCACTATATCCTAACACAAGGTCACAGGGGTCTGCTGGAGCCAATCGCAGCCAACACAGGGCACAAGGCAGGAACAAATCCCGGGCAGGGCACCAGCCCACCGCAGTATTTTCATTATGATTTTTGTAAAAACTTTTAACATCAAATGCACAATCACATAAAATTGATAGACCCCCTGCTCTGCTCGTGCCTTACTGATATCAACCAACCAGAACTCATATTTTTCTTTTTAAGGGGTTTTATTTAGGGTTGAAGTGTACCAGTGGTGTGTGTTGGATAGCAGATTGCTATTTTTACATTGTGATTAAAGTTTTATTTACAAGAAAGCAGCTGTGCAGCCCGTTTAAGGTGGGTTGTAATCTAAATAATCAACATAGACCTCAGCATTAACGTTTACAGTTTCTTATATGCCATTTGGTATGGGATTCATAAAAGCCGTATTAATGTTTTTGGAATGACAAATGCAATGCATGTGTCTCTGTTATATGCCGCTTGGTACGGTATTCGTAAAAGAGGTGTTAATAGTTGTAATACACCACCTATTGGATTGACAAATACATTGCCTTTTTTTCCTAAAAATGTCTGTGATGTGCAATCTGTTGGAATGACACATGCAAAGCATATGTCTCTGTTATATACCATTTGGTATGGGATTCATAAAAGCAGTGTTAATGTTTGTTATGTCATCTACTGGTGTGACTAATGCAATATTCATTTTTACTGAAAATGTTTGTGGTGCACCATCTGTTGGAATGACAGATGCAATGCATATGGCTCAGTTCTATGCCATTTGCTATGGGATTTGTAAAAACAGTGTTAATGTTTGTGATTGTGGTGGGTTGGCATCCTGCCCAGGATTGTTTCCTGCCTTGTGCCCTGTGTTGGCTGGGATTGGCTCCAGCAGACCCTCGTGACCCTGTGTTCGGATTCAGCGGGTTGGACAATGGATGGATGGATGTTTGTGATGCACCATCTATTGGAAAGACAAATGCAATGCATATATCTCAGTTATATGCCATTTGGTATGGGATTCCTAAAAGCTGTGTGAATGTGTGTGATGCGCCATCTATTGGAATGACAAATGCAATGCATTTTATTACTAAAAATATCTGTGATGCACCATCTGTTGGAATGACAAATGCAATGCTTATGTCTCTGTTATATGCCATTTGATATGGGATTCATAAAAGCAGTGTTCATGTTTGTGATTTCCAATCTGTTGGAATGACAAATGCAATGCATATGGCTCTGTTATATGCTATTTGGTATGGTATTCGTAAAACAAATGGATACCTGTGCAGATTAAGGGGTGGTGCAATTAGGAGTGAATTCAGGAAACACTTCTTTATTCAAAGAGTAGTGGAAAAAATTACTGAGACATGTAGTTAAAGTAGAAACCTTGACAAACCTTTATGAAGGAACTGGAGGGGACATTAGGACAGTTTAGCTATTAGCTAAACCAAGGGGCTTCATGGACTGAATAGCCACCTTTCATTTGTCAAATGTCTTTAGTTCTTATACTGTTATAATAAAAAAAATATTATACGCGCCACATTACATGCTGCACCGCTCGCAGCCCACCAGGCTACCATAGCGCTCCATTACCATCAGTAACCCAGCAGTGCCCAAGTTTGTGCATTGATGCTGCATTTTCAATGAAGTTTTTTGCACCGGGAGGACTGTACATTATCTAGGCTTTTACTCTTTAATTAACAATCTGTACGACTACACAGTTTGTCCACAAATAAGATTTGCTGTCTTCTCAGTTTGCAGGGGCTATCTGTCCAGGCAGCAGTATAGGGAAATTGTCGATGAGAAAAACAAGGCGGCTGTGAAGATTCAAGCGTGCTATAGAGGACACAAGGACAGGAGAAGCTACAGAAGGAAAAAGTACGTGTTGTTATTCATCCCTACAATGTGCTGTGTGGTTCTTATGTAAAAATGATTTAGCGCCTTATTGAATAAAGTAAATGGTTTTTGATTTGACTGTTCAAAACATTCTGACAAAGCACAGTACCAAAGAACATCATATCAAATCCAGCATTCAAGGTACATGAAGTCATTAATCACATATGTTATAAATCTGTTTGATCCACAGAGAGCCAAAAACCTACTCATGCTATTTATAGGAAATTCAAAAATGTATGTATATTATGGCCTGCAGAGGGCGCTCCTGCTACCCAAACCTGACACACACAGATGCAGAAGCACAAGTACGAGCACACGGGTTTATTTATTTTTTTTCCCTTTTCCTTGTGGGAAACGCCTTTCCCCGTTTCCCACAAGTACAGCACAGTTCAGCACAGCAAAAGCACGCAGCACGCTTCTTTTTCTTTTTGCCTTCCCTCTCTTCCACTCCTCCTGGAAAGCTTTGTCTTCTCCTACTCTGCACTGTCTCCCGGAGTAGTGGCTGCTGGCTCCTTTTATAAGGCACCCGGAAGTGCTCCTGGTGCTCATTGACCGGTTGTGGCGGAAGAGCTGCTATCAGGGGCCCAGCAGCAGCTGCAGCATCCCCTGGTGGCGCCCAACAGGCCTGCACCAAACTCCAGCTCCCATGGAGCCCTGCAGGAGTCTGAGGCACCACTGTAACCCAGCGGGGCTGCCACCTAGTGCTCTGGGTATGCTCCCTCCCCAGGTCCTTCCAGCGTAGTGGCATCCCGGCTGGGCAAGGGCCCCGGGCATGCGCCACAATATTAATACAGTGATCCCCCGCCTATCACAGAAGTTACGTTCCAGACCCATCAGCGATAGGTTAAAATCCGCAATATAGAAAGACCATATAAATAAAAAAAATTTTTATAGTTTAAGCCTTAAAATACCCCTCACACACGCTTTAAACACATTTAAACTTATTAACACATGATATGTGGATGTCGGGCTAAGGATATGAGTAACATCTCTCTGTTATAAAACGTTTTAACGTCACGCAAGACAAGGCAGTGAGACAGAAGGACAGCTGCTGTACAGGCTTTTAAATGATCGACGGGCAGAGAGACAAGCAGAACAGGCATCTTGGCAGAAGCAGCACAAACCAGTGGCTGATCTGTCCACTTCTGCATAGCGTGCATTCAGCAGCCCCCCAACCTTCGCAATGCAAGCGGGGGAGATGCGAAGTGGCAGGAGCGTAGCGCGCCTCTGGAGGAGTTGAGCAAAGTGATCGAGACCAGATCATCTTGGAGAGACAGTTTGACGACACCCAAGACTAGACATTACAACCTTAGGAAGCAAAACCCGTGAGATGGTGACTCACGCCCTGCTTACAAACAATTTAAAACAAGTTCACTGACATCTAACCTAGCAGTTGTAGGAATGCTTTTGGCAGACACACTTCAGGTGCTCCCAGCTCTTAAAACAACGACAAGCAGAACTCGCAGTTAGCCAGCAGCAGCTGCAGCAAGCCAGCAGATGATCCGAGCATTTCTCCTTAGCGTGTGTTTAGCCCCCACCACCACCACCCCTAAACTCCTCCTCCTCCTTCTCCTTCAGAACGCACAGAGCAACAAGCAGAACAGGCATCTTGGCAGAAGCAGCACAAAGCCAGTAGCTGATCTGTCTACTTCTGCTTAGTGTGCCTTCAGCTCGCCCACCCCCTTCACAACGCGAACTGGGGAGACGCGAAGTGGCAGGAGCGTAGCGCGCCCTGGGTTTGAGTGAAGCGATTGAGACCAGATCATCTTTGATGACACCCAAGACAAGACATTACAACCTTAGGAAGCAAAACCCGTGAGACGGTGACTTTTGCACGTCATGCCCTGCTTACAAACAATTTAAACAAGTTCACTGATATCTAACCTAGCAGTTGTAGGAATGCTTTTGGCAGACACACTTCAGGTGCTCCCAGCTCTTAAAACAATGACAAGCAGAACTCGCAGTTAGCCAGCAGCAGCTGCAGCAAGCCAGCAGATGATCCGAGCATTTCTCCTTAGCGTGTGTTTAGCCCCCACCACCACCACCCCTAAACTCCTCCTCCTCCTTCTCCTTCAGAACGCACAGAGCAACAAGCAGAACAGGCATCTTGGCAGAAGCAGCACAAAGCCAGTAGCTGATCTGTCTACTTCTGCTTAGTGTGCCTTCAGCTCGCCCACCCCCTTCACAACGCGAACTGGGGAGACGCGAAGTGGCAGGAGCGTAGCGCGCCCTGGGTTTGAGTGAAGCGATTGAGACCAGATCATCTTTGATGACACCCAAGACAAGACATTACAACCTTAGGAAGCAAAACCCGTGAGACGGTGACTTTTGCACGTCATGCCCTGCTTACAAACAATTTAAACAAGTTCACTGATATCTAACCTAGCAGTTGTAGGAATGCTTTTGGCAGACACACTTCAGGTGCTCTCAGCTCTTAAAACAACGACAAGCAGAACTCACAGTTAGCCAGCAGCAGCTGCAGCAAGCCAGCAGATGATCCGAGCGCATCTCCTTAGCGTGAGAACATGCAAACTCCATGCAGGGAGGACCCGGGAAGCGAACCCAGGCCTCCTTACTGCGAGGCAGCAGCGCTACCACTGCACCACCCGACACCACAATAGTTGGACTAATTTCAGTGGCCTACAGGAATGAGGCAGGACACCTAGCTGAGTGATATAATGACAACATCCCAGTCCTAAAAGCCAACAAAATAAGGAAATCATCACAGATTTGATTAAGAAAAAGGCAGACCACCTCCTCCTGTGCATTTGTGGAGAAGCAGTGGAATGAGTGCAGAGTGTTAGGGTCCTTGGACTTTACATCACAAAACAGCTGACATGGTCACTTCACGCCTTCTTGAGCTTCTTGAGTGGGGGCGTGACAGAGTTGTCCTCTATGTGTGGTTTCTTTCAGCTAGAGAAGAAAAACGTTATGGTTAGCTTTGGCGCCCCCTCTTGTCCCGGCTGTTTATTGCATACCTTGTCCTAGCCTGGAATGTGATCCTCAGGCAGGGCCATCTTAACAGCATTATAGGATCCCGGGCAAAGCAGTGCACTGGGTCCCCTACATACATAACCACTTACAGGAATAAAAATATAAATACATACATAGATTAGCATGGGCGGCACGGTGGCGCAGTGGGTAGCGCTGCTGCCTCACAGTTGGGAGATCTGGGGACCTGAGGTTCGCTTCCCGGGTCCTCCCTGCGTGGAGTTTGCATGTTCTCCCCGTGTCTGCGTGGGTTTCCTCCCACAGTCCAAAGACATGCAGGTTAGGTGGATTGGCGATTCTAAATTGACCCTAGTGTGTGCTTGGTGTGTGTGTGTGTTTGTGTGTGTCCTGCGGTGGATTGGTTCCTGCCTTGTGCCCTGTGTTGGCTGGGATTGGCTCCAGCAGACCCCCGTGACCCTGTGTTCGGACTCAGCGGGTTGGAAAATGGATGGATGGATAGATTAGCATAGGGCCCCTATGCTTGTGGGGCTCCCGGGCAACTGCCCAGCGTGCCCACACATTAAGACGGCCCTGTTCTCAGGCGCCACCCATGAATGACAAAAGATACAACTGGTTTCATTTCTTTTACTAGGAGCACAGGCAGGTGAATGACTTGTTCATGGTCACACAGTGTCAGCAGTGGGATTTGTACCCACAACCTTATATATGAATTCCAAAGATTTAACCACTACACTACACCACCTGCCTAATAATAAAATAGAACGGGAAGCCTTCCAAGGCAGTGATTACTTTTTATAGGCACTGTCATACACGACGTAGTACCTCCAGAAACAAAAGATGGCATTGCTTTAGGTAAAAAAAAAAAGATGTTTTGTTGTCTTAATAACAATTTGTGTGTTGCTTTTTTTATTTTAAACTTTATTTGATTTTCAGACCTGTAGAAAAGTGTACAACAGGAGCTTCAAATGAGAAAGATAATTTGTCCATTAACTGGAAAAAATGCTAGAAACGCACAATAGCCAGACATAATGCACAGGCATCAAAGTGAAGTAGACAGACTGTCAACACAAATTACTCCCTCTCATGGCTAAAAAGGTGGCAGCTACAGTGAAGCTCATTTCTTCTTTTAGTTATTTACAGTTGTATGTACGTGATGTGATTAGCACAAATATTGATTGCGTTCTTTAAAAAATTTTCCAATAGTAATATTCAAAATAATATATATAGTTTATTCTGGAGGGACAAATATAATGTCTGTGAACTTGGGAGAGGGACAAAAAAGAGAATGAAAGCAATGCAAACAATGGACACCAAGCTGTCTAGAGCAATGGCAGAAGAGAAATTGTGGGGGTAATTTGTGCCTACTTGTTAGTTCTAGAGGTGTGCCCAGTGCCACGGCATGCGTGTTGCCCACAGCCTTAATTAATGTGACGCTCAGGTAAACTACCTGTATAGAAAGGTGTACAAGTTAATGGCACTGTACACCTGTTATAACACTTCAGTATAGGTACTGCAAAAATGCATCTATCTATCTATCTATCTATCTATCTATCTATCTATCTATCTATCTATCTATCTATCTATCTATCTATCTATCTACAGTCATATGAAAAAGTTTGGGAACCCCTCTTAATTCTTTGGATTTTTGTTTCTCATTGGCTGAGCTTTCAAAGTAGCAACTTCCTTTTAATATCTGACATGCCTTATGGAAACAGTAGTATTTCAGCAGTGACATTCAGTTTATTGGATTAACAGAAAATATGCAACATGCATCATAACAAAATTAGACAAGAGCATAAATTTGGACACCCCAACAGAGATATGACATCAATACTTAGTTGAGTCTCCTTTTGCTAATATAACAGCCTCTAGACGCTGTCCTCCTATAGCCTTTGATGAGTGTCTGGATTCTGGATGGAGGTATTTCTGACCATTCTTCATACAAAATCTCTCCAGTTCAGTTCAATTTGATGGCTGCTGAGCAGGGACAGCCTACTTCAAATCATCTAATAGATTTTCAATGATATTCAAGTCAGGGGACTGTGACGGCCATTCCAGAACATTGCAGTTCTCCTCTGCATGAATGCCTTTGTAGATTTCGAACTGCATTTGGTGTCATTGTCTTGTTGGAATTTCCAACTCCTGTGTAACTTCAACTTTGTGACTGATGCTTGAACATCATCCTGAAGAATTTGTTGATGTTGGGTTGAATTCATCTGACCCTCGACTTTAACAAGGGCCCCAGTCTCTGAACTAGCCACACAGCCCCACAGCATGATGGAACCTCCAACAAATTTGACAGTAGGTAGCTGGTGTTTTTCTTGGAATGCGGTGTTCTTCTTCCGCCATGCAAAGTGCTGTTTGTTTTGACCAAATAACTCAATTTTTGTCTCATTAGTCCAAAGCAGTTTGTCCCAAAATGAATCTGGCTTGTCTAAATGAACATTGGTATACAACAAGTGACTCTGTTTGTGGCGTGAGTGCAGAAAGGACTTCTTTCTCATCACCCTGCCATACAGATGTTCTTTGTGCAAACTGCGCTGAATTGTAGAACGATGTACAGATACACCATCTGCAGCGAGATGTTCTTGCAGGTCTTTGGAGGTGAGCTGTGGGTTGCCTGTAACCATTCTCACAATCCTGCGCATATGCCGTTCCTGTATTTTTCTTGGCCTGCTAGACTTGCTGGGTTTAACACCAACTGCGCCTGTGGCCTTCTATTTCCTGATTCCATTCCTTACAGTTGAAACTGACAGTTTAAACCTCTGAGATGGCTTTTTGTAGCCTTCCCCTAAATCAGGAGACTCAACAATCTTTGTTTTCAGATCTTTGGAGAGTTGCTTTGAGGATCCCATGCTGTCACTCTTCAGAGGAGAGTCAAAGGGAAGGAAGCACAACTTGTAATTGACCACCTTAAATACCTTTATATCTCAGGATTGGACACACCTGTCTATGAAGTTCAAGGCTTAACGAGCTCATCCAACCAATTTGGTGTTGTAAGTAATCAGCATTGAGCAGTGACAGGCATTCAAATCAGCACAATGACAAGGGACCCACATTTGTGCAAGGCCCATTTTTCACATTTGATTTAATTTCATACAACTAAATACTGCTTCACTAAAAATCTTTGTTTGGAAAACACCGCAGTACTCAGATGTTCCTAGGAAATGAAAGACATACCACTGTTATCTTTTTTGTTCAAAGTAGAGTCAATTATTATGCAGGCTGAGAGGGGTTCCCAAACTTTTTCATATGACTCTATCTATCTATCTATCTATCTATCTATCTATCTATCTATCTATCTATCTATCTATCTATCTATCTATCTATCTGCAGTGCCTTCCATAATGTTTGAGACAAAGACCCATTTTCCTTGATTTGGCCCTCTGCTCCAGAGATTACCATTACAAGCACTTCAGACATCGTGATTAAAGTGCACATTGCAGATGTTCATTTAAAGTTCTTTGCATGCATTTCGGTCACAGCATATAGAAATAACAACACGTTTTCTACATGGTCTCCTCCCATTTCAGGGTACCATAATGTTTGGAACAATTGGTGTCGCAGGTGTTTGTGATTCCTCAGGTGGGTTTCATGGCTTCATAAGATACCTCAGTTTGCTTCTACTCTTTGGAGTCTGTAGTTGCCATTGTTCAACACGAGGATAAGAGCTGTGCCAATGAAAGTCCAAGAAGCCATTATGAGGTTGAAAAACAAGAGTAAAATAATTTGAGACATCAGTAAACCTGACAATTACCTAAATCAACTGTCTGGAATATCATGAAGAAGAAAGAATGCACTGGTGAGCTCAGGAATCACAAAGGGACTGGTAGACCAAGGAAGACCACCACTGCTGATGACAGAAGAATCCTCACTATGGTAAAGAAAAATCCCCCCACGCCTGTGCGACAGATCAGTAACAGTCTTCCGGAGGCCGATGTGGACATGTCAGAGATGACTATCAGCAGAAGACTTCATGAACTGAAATACAGAGGACAAACTGCAAGATGCAAACCACTAGTTAGCCACAAAAACAGAATGGCCAGATTACAGTTTATATAAAGGGCTTCAAAGGACCTGCAGACTTCTGGAGAAAGGTCTTGTAGACACTAGATAAGGATGAGCCAGCATCAGAGTGATAGTGAGAGCAAAGTGTGAAGATAAAAAGGAACTGCCCAAGATCCAAAGCAGACCACCTCATCTGTTCAACATGGCGCTGGGGATGTTCTGGCTTGGGTGTGTATGGCTACCACAGGTCCTGGCACACTTCTCTTCACTGATGATAGAGTTGCTGATGCCAGTGGCCCAGTGAATTCTGTGGTGTGTAGAAACATCTGATCTGCTCAAGTTCCAGTTAATGCTTCCAAACTCACTGGACGGTGCTTCATCCTACAACAAGATAATGATCTAAACACACTGCTGAGGCCACACAGGAGTTTATTAATGCTAATGGAAAATTTTTGAGTGGCACAGGTGTGGTGATCAGTAGCTCCTGGCATCAGTTACGGACACAAGCAATCCCGCACCTGTGCACTTCAGTGCGGGAATGGCCACACCCGTATCGCGCTCGGGAACCACTCCCGCCACACTACCACAGCCCCTCCTTAAGCCACGGGTGTGGTGATTATCCATCCATCCATCCATTATCCAATCCGCTATATCCTAACTACAGGGTCACGGGGTTCTGCTGGAACCAATCCCAGCCAACACAGTGCGCGAGACAGGGAACAAACCCCGGGCAGGGCACCAGCCCACCACAGTGCGGTGATTATTTATTTAAAAAACTGGCCATCCAATGGACCCACTATATCACAATTGACCACTGGAACCACTTCTGGGTCAAGTGGAAGTCTTAAAGATTAGGTACAGTGAATCCCAGTAGCACCCCCTGTCAACACCCATGGAACCCAACAGGGCTGCTCCATGGCACTATAGTTCCCAGCATGCCCTCTGGTTGTCCGTATGCCTGCTGAAGCCCTGGAATGCTGCCACTTAACATATTAGGGTAGCAGATAGTCCAAGCTTATTGCCTTTAACTTTCTTTCCATTATAGTGACCTCCTGGCCAGGTAATGATCTTCAGTCCTACCTTCCTGGCGAGGACACCCACCGACATGTGTCGTGCATCACGTATATAGAAATAACTTTTTCTGTATTCCTTTTTTATTAGGGAAACTATGTTAAAAGAAGAAAAATCAAGGAAAGCAAAGACTGATGAAATGTCATCTTGTGACACAAACACAATTGAGAATGGTGTTTGTGAGACTCACGTTAATGAAGACGAAGATACTAAGGCAGCTGTAGTTATTCAGAGCAATTACAGGGGATACAGAGAACGAAAGCGCTTTAAAGAGAGACAGCAAAATCATAATTTCAGTTTAGAGGATGCCACATCGGTTACAGAAGAGGCAAGTGAAAGGATAGCGGATTTCGTTGAAGACAATGATCAGACAGATAACAGCGAGGAAGAAGTCAAAGCTGCTACTGTTATCCAGAGCAATTTTAGAGGCCATCGAGAAAGAAAGAAGCTCGAGGAAGAGGGGAAGATTCCCTGCCGCGGCAAGAAGTCATCTCAAAAGTCAACACTTGAAAACTCTGTAAAGTCTGGGAGCGAAGCTTCTGAAATAAATGGACAGGTTGAGGACGAAACCAAAGCTGCCGTGGTTATTCAGAGTAATTATCGGGGGCATAAAGAGAGAAAGAGGTTGCAGGAAGAAGGCAAAATACCAAACAAGAAGAACAAAGAACCAATCGAAAGAGACTCAGATGAGCAAACTACCGAGGAAGACTCGCCTACAGAGCTCGATGAGGATAAAGCGGCCACAGTGATCCAGAGTAATTACAGGGGGCAGCAAGAAAGGAAGAGACTTAAAGAACAAAAGGAAATGGGCCAAAGACAGGGAACTGCTAGCGTAGCTCAGCCATCCGCTTCTGAAGATGAAGGTCCACAGCAGTATCACGAGGAAGAACAGGCGGCTGTGAAAATTCAGAGCAACTACCGAGGCTACAAAGACCGGAAACACCTTAAAGAGGGAGCAGAGCGAGAAGGACAGGAGCTGGTGAGGTTTTCGAGACAGGTGAGTGGGCATCTAAAAGGAGACCTAATAGTGCAATTTGTTGTTTCGTATGTAGCGCCCCCCCTAGTTGGGTATAGTAGTAAACTTAGTAGTTAACCTCAGTGAGACATTTTTTTTCTGTTCTTTGCTTTGGGGAAAGCAGGAACAGAGTGAGATGTGATTGGTGCTATTTACTGCCAATCAGGGTATAGCGTGCCGTTAGTACGCCAGTGAGATTTGTTTTTCTTGAGGAGGTGAGAGGAAGAGGGTGTGGATTACGTCTTTGCAGACGGGAGTCCAATAGTGTACTGACTTGATGAAGGAGGAGATTCTGGTTATGACTGTTCCCAGCAGGAAGAGGCTGGACCAGGCAGATGGACACCAGAAGTGACGTCAGTGGTGGTATAGGGGTCAATCTTCCAGTCTGCAGAGAGAGGAAAAGAGAAGGAGTTATCACACAGTGTCAACCCATGGGGGTGGCATTGGAAGCACTGCCGCACCCATCACACGGTGAACCACCTGAATTGAGATCCAAGTGCAGCCATGCAACGGGTGACACCTCAGCACTACACTAAACAGTGTGAGGTTTGTTTTTTTTTTTACAGTGGCTGGAGTGCCAATCCTGACACCAACCCCCAAATTTTCCCTGCCAGTTCCCAGCAGATTAACATCATACCCAGGATGGAGCAATTGCAGGTGTGAAATAACCAGACTCGACCCACTCAAAAAGGTTTGGGGACGCCACCCGTATAATTTCCCTGGCTGCAAAAGGGTTTGATGAATAGCACTGATATGCATGTGATGGAGTCTAAAACTGAACTGGTTAGTTAAGCCAAAGATGGCGGTTTTAAAGGTCTTTAAAGGAAGTGATGTCATTTAGGTCAGAACCAGAAGTGTCGTCACTCTTGATTCTGGAGCCAGAAGTGATGTCTTCAAGGCTCATTCGGGCAGAATTTAACGTATTTGATCTGCAGAAATAACAGTGGAAGGTTTAGTGTATCCCTCCATTCCCTGGCCTGGCGTGGAATTACCTTCATTAGGTCCATTCAGCTTCCTTCTAAGCACATGTGTGTGACACAGGTTAATGGAGCAGAGGAAAATATATTCACCAGAGCCCTTAACCTGTCCCCTGTGCGCACACGTGTGACAGCAGCTTGTCTCAAACTTTGGATATGTACTGATGTTCGTACAGTCCTTAGTCTTCAATGGTCCTTGCCTTCACTCTACAAGTATATTGAACCCATTGACTGCTTTATAGGCAAGCATCAAGGATTTGAACTTCTACAGGAAGCCAATGTGGTGATCCAAAAAGAGAAGTGATGTGTGCCCACCTCAGATGGCTGAGCACCAGATGTGCCTCAGCATTTTGAATCCCCTGTAGTGGCTTGGTACAGAGAGTTGCAGTAGTCCAGATGAGACAAGACCTAGGCCTGGACCAGGAGTTGTGGGGCATACTCAGGTACAGTCTTGCCAATGTTGTACAGAGTGACTGACACACCATAGCAACATGGTCAGTGAAGGATAATTTGCCATTGATCCCCACTCCAAGGTAGATAGATAGATAGATAGATAGATAGATAGATAGATAGATAGATAGATAGATAGATAGATAGATAGATAGATAGATAGATAGATAGATAGATAGATAGATAGATAGATAGATAGATAGATAGATAGATAGATAGATAGATAGATAGATAGATACTTTATTAATCCCAAGGGGAAATTCACATACTCCAGCAGCAGTATGCTGATAAAGAAAATATTAAATTAAAGAGTGATAACAATGCAGGTATACAGACAGACAATAACTTTGTATAATGTTAACGTTTACCCCCCAGGTGGAATTGTAGAGTCGTATAGTGTGGTGGAGGAACGATCTCCTCAGTCTGTCAGTGGAGCAGGACAGTGACAGCAGTCTGTCGTTGAAGCTGCTCCTCTGTCTGGAGATGATCCTGTTCAGTGGATGCAGTGGATTCTCCATGATTGACAGGAGTCTGCTCAGCGCCCGTTGCTCTGCCACGGATGTCAAACTGTCCAGCCTGCCTTCCTCACCAGTTTGTCCAGGCATGAGGTGTCCTTCTTCTTTATGCTGCCTCCCCAGCACACCACTGCGTAGAAGAGGGCGCTCGCCACAACCGTCTGATAGAACATCTGCAGCATGTTATTGCAGATGTTGAAGGACGCCAGCCTTCTAAGGAAGTTTAGTCAGCTCTGTCCTTTCTTACACAGAGCATCAGTATTGGCAGTCCAATCCAATTTATCATCCAAATTACCTTCATTAGGTCCATTCAGCTTCCTTTTAAGCACATGTGTGTGACACAGGTTAATGGAGCAGTGAAAAATATCATCACCGGAGCCCTTAACCTGTCCCCTCTGTGCACACGTGTGACAGCAGCTTGTCTCAAACTTTGGATATGTACTGATGTTCGTACAGTCCTTAATCCTCAATGGTCCTTGCCTTCACACTACAAGTATATTGAACCCATTGACTGCTTTATAGGCAAGGATCAAGTATTTGAACTTAACATGCACTTCTACAGGAAGCCAATGTGGTGATCTGAAAAGAGAAGTGATGTGTGCCCACCTCAGATGGCTGAGCACCAGATGTGCCTCAGCATTTTGAATCCCCTGTAGTGGCTTGGTACAGAGAGTTGCAGTAGTCCAGATGAGACAAGACCTAGGCCTGGACCAGGAGTTGTGGAGCATACTCTATCAGGTACAGTCTTGCCAATGTTGTACAGAGCACCATGGTCAGTGAAGGATAATTTGCCATTGATCTCCACTCCAAGGTAGTGCATAAACCTGGTGTATTTGATGAGGGAAGCTGAACAGAGATGTGGTGTTGAATAGACAGATGAGCTTAGATAAAAAGAAGGTCAGTGTTTGCCGGGATGAGCTGGAGATGGTGGTCCTTCATCCAGGTTTCAGTATTGGGTAGACATACAGAGATTGTAGCTGATGCCGTGTGGTCCTCTGGAGTGCATGCTTTGCATCATCAGTATAACACTGATAAGAGAAACTATGAGAGTCGATGAAAGGGTCCAGTGAGGAGATACATATATAGAGAAGAGGAGTGGGCCCTGCAGCAATCCTTGGGGCACCCTCATGCTTGAGTACTGCACCCTTGACATCTCTCCTCACCTGGATACACAGCAGGATCTGCCCAAGAGGTAGGACTCAGATCACCTGCCAAGGTCAGAGAGAATGGAAAAGAAGATCTGATGATTGACCGTGTCAAACGTAGATAAGAAACATAGAAGGATGAGGACAGCGACCAGGCACAGGATTTAACTCCGCGTGCTGGATCTACTTAATATTTTGAATCGCACTGCCACTTTATTTTGGCAAACTAATAAGAATCCAAGCCTCTTCTGCCGTACCAAATTAGCCCTTTATCCACTAAATGCATTGTAGCGAGAAATTATTTTTCTGTGAAGTACTGCATATTATAATTGTGATGAATAATTGCTTTTTCCTCGGCAAATGATTGGATATTTTGTTTTTTTTTACCATTATTTTAAAGAGACAAACAGAATGGATGCTCATTTTCCATTTCAAGTGCTTTATTTTAGTACTAAAAAGACGTTTTCAATGACCTCAGAACTTTGTATGAAGGAGGAGGCCTGCACTTTTATATACGTGAAGTGGATTTAGAGTAGCAATTGACATTGTGCTCGAAAAGCACAATGTGACCCTTCAGCATAGCAACAATGGCTGGCGTCGCTAAAAGACCTTTTGAGCATCAGTCAGTACTGCATAATAGAAAATGAGCAAAATGGAGGGGAAGTTTTCAGATTGCAGCTGACAAGATCTACAGTGGACTCAGGAAAGATGTCTTCACTTTTTACGCATTTTGTTATGTTGCAGTCTTACGCTAATTCATTTGTACGCCACATCAAACAACACTGGGTATCCCAGAATGACAAAGCAGAAAGCTGGAATGTAGACATTTTTTGCAAATTTATTAAAAATAAAAAACTGAAATATCACATTGACACAGTTATTCAGACCCTTCCTTCAGTACTTTGTTAGATCATGTTAGAACATTAGAACACTCTAGACGAGAACAGGCCATTCAGCCCAACAAAGCTCGCCAGTCCTATCCACTTATTTCTTCCAAAAAAACATCAAGTTGCGTTTTGAAAGTCCCCAACGTCTTACTGTCTACCACACTACTTGGTCGCTTATTGTTGAATCCCCTTTGGTCGCAATTACAGTGTGGGGTCTTCTTGGTTTGATGCAACAAACTTCACACTCCTAGATTTGTGAATTTTCCACCATTCTTCACTGCAGATCCTCTCAAGCTCTGTCAGGTTGGAAGGAGAATGTCGATGGACAACTACTTCAAGGTCTCTTCACTAAATAACTTTAGATAGAAACCTGTGGTCAATCTGAGCAGGTCTGACCTCACCTTTCTGTCTGTTTTTGACAGCAGCAGCTCTCTGTTATTCAATGCAGAAGTTTTAATATGCATTTAGCAGGTGTGTAGTCTGTTTTTATTTATTTATTTATTTATTTATTTATTTATTTATTTATTTATTAGTGTGCTTCTGTAAAATGTTCATTTACCCTTGAGATCAGAATTCATCTAATCTAACCTAATCTAATTTAATCTAAAATCTGTCAAGATGGATGTTGACCGTCAGTAGACAGCTGTCTTTAGGTCTCTCCAGAGATGTTAGATTTGGTTCAAGTCCAGGCTCTTGGTTGAGCACCACAAGACCATTCCTATTATTTTCCCTAAGCCACTACTGTGTTGTCTTTGCTTTGTGCTTCGGCTCATTGTACTGTTGGAAGGTGAACTTTTTGTCCTATCTGAGGTCCAGAGTGTCCTGGAGCAGGTTCTCATTTAGGATATCTCCATACTTTCCTCTATTCAGTTTTCTTTCAAACCTGACTATTCTCGCAGTCCTTAGCTTCACAACACGATGTTGCCACCACCATACCTCACGTGTCGGTAGTGAGTAATGCCTGGTTTCCTCTAAACATGACACTAATCTTGATTTCACCAAACCAGACAACCTTGTTCATCACAGACTAAAAGTCTCTTAGGTGTCGTTTTGCAAACTCCCAAAGTCCTTCCATCTATCTTTTATGGAGGAGAGGCTTCTGTTTGGCCACCATGATATAAAGCCAAGATCGGTGGAGCATTGCGGTGATGGTTGTCCTTCTGAAAATTTCTACCGTCTGCACATAGGATCTCTGGAGCTCAGCTAGCATATCCATCAGATTCTTAGTCAAGTGTTTTCTATAAATGTTAAAATATATCTTGCCCATTAAGATGTTTTGTAAAGGAAATCTAGGGGCACGGGACAAGACTTGAAACCAAAAGCCTAAGCACTTGAAGAATATGTCCATTTTGAAGTAGGAAATGTTTTGATATAAAAAAACATGGCTTCTGTGTTATCAAGATAGGTTTCCATCCTTCCATCCATTATCCAACCCGCTATATCCTAACTACAGGGTCACGGGGGTCTGCTGGAGCCAATCCCAGCTAACACAGGGCGCAAGGCAGGAAACAAACCCCAGCAGGGCGCCAGCCCACCGCAGGGCCTACACACACACACACCAAGCACACACTAGGGTAGCCAATTATATAAATGTAAAGAATTATCTCTCTATTATCCATCCATCCATTTTCCAACCTGCTGAATCCTAACACAGGATCACGGGGGTCTGCTGGAGCCAATCTCAGCCAACACAGGGCACAAGGCAGGAAACAAACCCAGGCAGGACGCCAGCGCACTGCAGGGTACGTACACACACACACACACACACACCCACCACGCACACACTAGGGACAATTTAGAATTGCCAATGCACCTAACCTGCATGTCTTTGGACTGTGGGAAGAAACCGGAGCACCCGGAGGAAACCCACGCAGACACGAGGAGAACATGCAAACTCCATGCAGGGAGGACCCGGAAAGCGAACCCAGGTCTCCTTACTTCGAGGCAGCAGCATTACCCACTGTGCCACCATGCCACCCGAGACAGGTTTGTGACAACAAAAAGGTTCTGAAAATCATCATTTTATTGCATATAGTTAATACTGTTTTTCTTGTTTTTATTGTTTGTAGATGATACCAAGATAGGTGGATTAGCAGATATCATTACAGAATGACTTGGATAGCATTCAGGCTTGGACCGATTTGAGGCAGATGAAATGTAATGTCACTAATTGTAAAGTATTGCACATAGGAAGTAAAAATGTTAGGTTTGAATACACAATGGGTGGTCGGAAAATCGAGAGTCCACCTTATGAGAAGGATTCAGGAGTCATAGTGGACTCTAAGGTATCGACTTCCCGACAGTGTTCAGAAGCCATTGAGAAGGCTAACAGAATGTCAGGTTATATAGCGCCTTGATGTGTGGAGTACAAGTCACAGGATGTTCTGCTCAACCTTTATAACACACTGGTGAGACCTCATCTGGAGTCCTGTGTGCAGTTTTGGTCTCCAGGCTACAAAAAGGACATAGCAGCACTAGAGAAGGTCCAGAGAAGAGCAACTAGACTGATTCCAGGGCTACAGGGGATGAGTTATGTGGAAAGATTAAAAGAGCTGAGCCTTTACAGTTTACAGCCTTTACAGAAGATTAAGTGGTGACATGATTGAAGTGTTTAAAATTATTTTGGGAATTAGTCCAGTGGATCGAGACTGTTATTTTAAGATGAGTTCATCAAGAACACGGGGACACAGCTGGAAACTTGTTAAGGGTAAATTTCACACAAACATTAGGAAGTTTTTCTTTACACAAAGAATGATAGACACTTGGAATAAGTGACCAAGTAGTGCGGTAGACAGTAAGACTTTAGGAACTTTCAAAACGTGACTTGACTGGCGACCTTTGATGGGCTGAATGGCTTGTTCTCATCCAGATTGTTCTAATAAAAAGTGTTCTGTTCCCTTAGGGCAGTTAGGTCTGTTAGCAGTGGCCTTTGTGGAAGGAGTTCTCACATAAATATGGACGTAAATCAATTCGATGCCACAGATTTTGTTGATCGAGAAAAGTGGTTCGGAAATGCGCATTTCCAGAGCGTGAAAATAAAATGACAAAAGAAATCGTTCACAGTCTTCAACAACTTCTGTATGGTAATCGAGATGCCTCAAAATTTTGGCTTAGGTTGGCAGGCAGTGTAGTGTAGTATGTAACCGACTATATATCAAATGTTGTAAATAGCTTTGGATGAAGGCGTCATCCAAATAAATAAATTAACGACCGCCATAACTTGAAGACCTGCTAGTTTGTAGGGTTCATTTTTCCAAGGATGACTACTTATAGGCAAAGAAGAAAACAAAAATGTACCTGAATGCACTCCAGCTGCAAGTGAAGCATTGTGAAAAATATAATGTTTTAGCAATGGAAATGGCATTTACTAGCAAGCTGAATGCTCAGCGGATTAGTAGTTCTTATGTATTGTGCAACGGATGCGATCATTAGTGCTGCTTCTTCGTTGTTCAGACTTCCTCGGTTTGAATCTCATGTCTGTGTGAAACTTGCACGTCCTTCACAAGTCAGAGTTGTGTTTTCTCCCAGTTGTTCAAAGGCATGTAGCTAATGTGATGGTGTGTTCAACAGTCACTAAGCGAGCTTGGGAAAACCATACCAATGAGGGAGAAAGGTTATTGTGGATGAAGACAAGCCGTGAGGTACAGCGTCTTCTTTTAAAATGGCTGAATCTCATAAAATTGGTGGGGTTTTGTTTTTACTCATAAATGACATGCATAAACAATTTTTACAAAGTGGTGAAATCTCAATACGCAGATCAATGCTCAGTAATATTCTTGGCTTGAAAAATTATTATTCTGAAAAGTTTTCATATTTTTTTACAAATGCAACCTGTTACCATATGGCTTCTATTATAAAACACCAGGAAAGGCAAGATTTTAATTTTAAATAAATGCTTGACTTTAAAAGACAGTTTTGTGTGGTAAATGCATATATGTTTGAAAAGAAATAACTTCAATTTAAAAAATAACAAACCTATCCTTTAAGCCTGAAAAATAAACTTTAATGTTCCAAAACAGAAGGGAAACCCTCAGCCCATATAAAAAATCGGCAGTGGTCTCTCCTAGACTTTCTTGTATACTCAGATATTGGGATGGATATTTGAGGAGTAAACCGCAAGACAATGATTATATTTTTATATTATGTACATTTAAAGGACCATCAACAACAAATTAAATCAAATTAATAATATATTTAACAATTATTTTAAAAGTAAAGTTGAATAAATTGGACTCTGAAACTGCATGAATAAAAGAGAAAGTACCACTTCCAGTTAGTGGAAATAGCCCAAAAGTTGATAGAAATCTACGTTTTGTACTTGTATGCAAGATTTGGTTGACCTAAGTGGCAGCGTACTCAAGTTATCATGTGTACACACACACACACACACACACATGGACATACAGTCATATGAAAATGTTTGTGAACCCCTCTCAGCCTGCATAATAATTGACTCTCCTTTCAACAATAAAGATAACAGTGGTATGTCTTTCATTTCCTAGGAACATCTGAGTACTGCGGTGTTTTCCGAACAAAGATTTTTAGTGAAGCAGAATTTAGTTGTATGAAATTAAATCAAATGTGAAAAACTGGCTGTGCACAAATGTGGGTCCCCTTGAAATTTGCTGATTTGAATGCCTGTCACTGCTCAATGCTGATTACTGGCAACACCAAATTGGTTGGATGAGCTCGTTACGCCTTGAACTTCATAGACAGGGGTGTCCAATCGTGAGATATAAAGGTGTTTAAGATGGTCAATTACAAGTTGGGCTTCTTTCCCTTTGACTCTCCTTTGAAGAGTGACAGCATGGGATCCTCAAAGCAACTCTCCAAAGATCTGAAAACAAAGATTGTTGAGTCTCGTGGTTTAGGGGAAGGCTACACAAAGCTATCTCAGAGGTTTAAACTGTCAGTTTCAACTGTAAGAACTGTAATCAGGAAATGGAAGGCCACAGGCACAGTTGCTGTTAAACCCAGCAGGTCTGGCAGGCCCAGAAAAATACAGGAGCGGCATATGCGCAGGATTGTGAGAATGGTTACAGACAACCCACAGATCACCTCCAAAGACCTGCAAGAACATCTTGCTGCAGATGGTGTATCTGTACATCGTTCTACAATTCAGCGCAATTTGCACAAAGAACATCTGTATGGCAGGTGCTTTGAACTTGGAAAGTGCTTTGAACTGATGAGACAAAAATTGAGTTATTTGGTCAGATAAAAAAGCGCTTTGCATGGCGGAAGAAGAACATCACATTCCAAGAAAAACACCTGCTACCTACTGTCAAATTTGGTGGAGGTTCTATCATGATGTGGGGCCGTGTGGCCAGTTCATGGACTGAGGCCCTTGTTAAAGTCGAGGGTCTGATGAATTCAACCCAATATCAACAAATTCCTCAGGATAATGTTCAAGCATCAGTCACAAAGTTGAAGTTACGCAGGGGTTGGATATTCCAACAAGACAATGACCCAAAACACAGTTTGAAATTTACAAAGGCATTCATGCAGAGGGAGAAGTACAATGTTCTGGAATGGCCATCACAGTCCCCTGACTTGAATATCATCAAAAATCTATGGGATGATTTGAAGCAGGCTGTCCATCAAATTGAACTGAACTGGAGAGATTTTGTATGAAGAATGGTCAGAAATACCTTCATCTAGAATCCAGACACTCATCAAAGGCTATAGGAGGACAGCGTCTAGAGGCTGTTAGATTTGCAAAGGAGGCTCAACTAAGTATTGATGTCATATCTCTGTTGGGGTGCCCACATTTATGCACCTGTCTAATTTTTTTATGATGCATATTGCATATTTTCTGTTAATCCAATAAACTTAATGTCACTGCTGAAATACTACTGTTTCCATAAGGCATGTCATATAATAAAAAGAAGTTGATACTTTGAAAGCTCAGCCAATGATCAACAAAAATCCAAAGAACTTCCAAACTTTTTCATATGACTGTAATTAGACTAATGTAGACTCAGGGAGGTCTAAAACGTTGAGACTCATCAAAATCTCAAAATGGAATTTTTGGACGATTCCAATACTATCCCTATATTTCGTATACAGACTATCCCTATACTTCTGAGCAGGCTCCAGTCAATCATGAAGAATCCACTGCATCCACTGAACAGTATCATCTCCAGACAGAGGAGCAGCTTCAGTGACAGACTGAGGAGATCGTTCCTCCCACACACTATGTGACTGTTCAATTCCACCCGGGGGGTAAACGTTAACATTATACAAAGTTATTGTCTGTTATACCTGCATTGTTATCACTCTTTAATTTAATATTGTTTTTTATCAGTATGCTGCTGCTGGATTATGTGAATTTCCCCTTGGGATTAATAAAGTTTATCTATCTATCTATCTATCTATCTATCTATCTATCTATCTATCTATCTATCTATCTATCTATCTATCTATCTATCTATCTATCTATCTATCTATCTATCTATCTATCTATCTATCTATCTATCCGAGAAAGTAAAAAGGGAAATCTTTATGAATGAGGATTTATTAACAAACAACAAACAAATAACACAAGAATATTTAACAAGAAAGGGGCAAAAAAAGTTTCTCCTAAAAGGCAATCCACAGCAGACAAATCCAATCTGCAAACCAGAAAGATAATCCAATAACAAAACAAAAGAAAATCCAAAAATAGTAAATTCAAACAGAACATAATACTTGCATGAAACTCCACTATAAATGAATGATCTCTGTCTCCTGAGTTTTCTCAGAAGACTGTATATAGCCAGAGGGAGGAGTCAGGAGTGGCAATGTCAAGGTGGCCCCGCCTCCTGGGCTCCACCCATAAAGAACAAAGAATATACTGTAACTATATTTAAAGGCAGAGTAGACCATTACAAAATTACATGTTAAACCAAAAGAAATAACATAAAGGCAAGTTAAATAATAACTTTAAATTAACAAAAATAATAATAAACCATAAAATACACATACAGTGCATCCGGAAAGTATGTGTATTTCATGTGATTTCTCAGTTTTTTTTATTTTTAATAAATTTGCAAAAACCTCAAGTAAACTTTTTTCACGTTGTCATTATGGGGTGTTGTGTGTAGAATTCTGAGTAAAAAATGAATTTAATCCATTTTGGAATAAGGCTGTAACATAACAAAATGTGGAAAAAGTGATGCGCTGGGAATACTTTCTGGATGCACTGTAATTTCAATCTGATACAAACAGCAATTGCCTAGCAGTCCCACTCTGATTTGATTCCTGCCTTTTACCTAAAGCTTCCAGGTAACTCCAGCTTTCTGTGACTTGTAAACTGAATTAAGCGGCTTTGAAAAGTGAATGAATTTATATTCACGAAACAAGGTATTTTGATAATATCAGCAACTCTCACATTGATAAAACAGTAACAAGAAAAACTAATTCAAGCACATATTGACAATATTTTGCTGAAAAGTCAGATTTCTTGTGTTAATAATCTGAGGCTTGGTTAACCACTAAATTTCCAGTCTAATGCGTCTAAAAATCCCATATATAATTCTAGCAAAGAGTGGATACAAAAACACAAAGTCAATTGATATTGATCGGCCATCCCTTTGTTCACATTTTGTGATTGGAGCTCATGAAAGCAGATCAGAAAACACAAATAAGCAAAGACCCCGTGGGGCTGACTGGAAAGACAATGGGAAGCATTTCTGCTGCAGGGGGAGTCAAACAAAAGGTCCCTGATTCCAAACAAGCCACGTTTTAACATTTACATGGTCCTGTTCAGCCTATATACATCGGACTTCCAATACAACTCGGAGTCCTGCCACATGCAAAAGTTTGCTGATGACACTGCTATCGTGGGCTGCATCAGGAGTGGGCAGGAGGAGGAGTATAGGGACCTAATCAATGACTTTGTTAAATGGTGCGACTCAAACCACCTACACCTGAACAACAGCAAAACCAAGGTGCTGGTGGTGGATTTTAGGAGGCCCAGACCCCTCATGGACCCCGTGATCATCAGAGGTGACTGTGTGCAGAGGGTGCAGACCTATAAATATCTGGGAGTGCAGCTGGATTGATAAATTAGACTGGACAGCCAATACTGATACTCTGTGTAAGAAAGGACAGAGCCGGTTATACTTCCTTAGAAGGCTGGCGTCCTTCAACATCTGCAATAAGATGCTGCAGATGTTCTATCAGACAGTTGTGGTGAGCGCCCTCTTCTACGCGGTGGTGTGTTGGGGAGGCAGCATTAAGAAGAAAGACGCCTCACGCCTGGACAAACTGGTGAGGAAGGCAAACTCTATTGTTGGCATGGAGCTTGACAGTTTGACATCTGTGGCAGAGCGACGGGCGCTCAGCAGGCTCCTATCAATTATGGAAAATCCACTGCATCCACTAAATAGGATCATCTCCAGACAGAAGAGCAGCTTCAGCGACAGACTGCTGTCACCATCCTGCTCCATTGACAGACTGAGGAGATCGTTCCTCCCCCAAACTATGCGACTCTTCAATTTCACCCGGGGGGGGGGGGGGGGGGGGGGTAAATGTTAATATTATATAAAGTTATTGTCTGTTTTTACCTGCATTATTATCAATCTTTAATTTAATATTGTTTTTTTATCAGTATGCTGCTGCTAGAGTATGTGAATTTCCCCTTGGGATTAATAAAGTATCTATCTATCTATCTATCTACCTATCTATCTATCTATCTATCTATCTATCTATCTATCTATCTATCTATCTATCTATCTATCTATCTATCTATCTATCTATCTATCTATCTATCTACAAAATATAAGAAAATGAACGGGTGTGTAATTAGGACTGAAATTTTAAAAGGTTCGTTCGTAATAATGTGCTTATTTAATGTATTTAGTCATATTTATTTCCCATATGAAACAGTAAAAATGATAAGAAAAATATATTTTATTAATTATAAATATTAACATTTTGTCTAGCAAGATGTCATCATCAGGCTTTTGTTTGTCCTATTTTCATTTTGTTTTAGGGGCTTTAGTAGTCAAGGAGTCTCATGGTTGCATCTGTTTTGGTGCTGGATTTGTCTTTAACAATGCTATTAAAAGACACCAGTATATTTTTCTTATGGGCGCCACCATTTTAAACAGTATTTGAGGATGGTTGCTATTTCTTTGTTAGGCAGGTTCAATCAGAAGTGTGCGGCACATAACATGCCAGGGACCAGAAGAAATAAAGGTTGTGTCGCACACTTCCTTGATTGTATTCAATCTAAAGCTTAAAATTTTAAATCCTTACTTGATTTTAAATATTTCTCGTTAATGAATTCAAACTCTGCTTTTTCACTACGATTTCAGATAACCATTTTGCCTCTGGTGATGTGTGTGTTTATTGGTTTTTGAATTCCCACCCTCTCTATTTGACTTCGATTGTCACACATACTGAGTCTTGGTTATTTGTTTTCTTGACTTCCTTATTATGACCCACTGCTTGCTGCTTTGATTAAGATTCATCTCCTGATTCCTTTTTCTAACTAATTTCTGATAAAGTCCTGTTTTAAAATTATCTAATAAGTTTTTTAACTGAAGACAAGACTCTTAACCAATAAATGAGGGGGAGACACGGATCTTCCATTTAAAAAGGTACTCCCATGTGAGTTTGAGTATACAACTGGAAAACTGACACGTGAATTATGCGACACAAGTAATGTGAGCTGTTTCTTCTTTTTTTCCATGGACATATTCACATCTTTTGTAGTTATAGAGAATTGGTCAACATTGGCTTGTATAAGATGAGTATCCTTCCATCTTATCCAACCCGCTATATCCTAACTACAGGGTCACGGGGGTCTGCTGGAGCCAACACAAGGCGCAAGGCAGGAAACAAACCCTGGGCAGAGCGCCAGCCCACCGCAGGGCGCACATATACACCCATACACCAAGCACACAATAGGGACAATTTAGAATCGCCAATTCATAAGGCGAGTATCCCCAATCCGAAATTCCAAAATCTGAAATGTTCAAAAGCTGAAACTGTTTGAGCACTGACATGGCATTACAAGTGGAAAATTCCACACTAGGGGTCTATTTTTTATGCCAAAACACATGAAAATGAGTACGCTAAACAAATATGATTTATAAAACACGGCATGCGTGCATTTTTATGCAGTTTACCATTATAAATCTCAGTCATCTTGTTAATGTGTACCCAGTGAAGCTTAGACACATAACTGATGGTTTGGTGGTTTGGGGGATTGGGGACCTCCATGATATATCAGGAGCATAAAGGTATCACTACCCACATTAAAGGAATTGTGTCTCCAAAGTAGGAAGAGCCAGCTCTGCCCTTTCTTCTACTGTATAGTTCCTCTTTGTTCCTAGACCAGTCCAAGCTGTCATTAATGTGGACCTCCAAGTACTTGTAGGAGTGGACAACCGCTACATCCACTCCCCTGAATAGGGACCAGACATGGAGGGTCCTTGGTGCGGTGAAAGTCAATAAGCAGTTCCTTGGTTTTCCTGATGTTTAGTTGAAGACAATTCACAAAGTTCTCCCCCTGACTCTTCTCCTCTGTCTCATCCCCCTTTAATCAATACACCCCAAAATTGCAGAATCATTGGAGAATTTCTGCAAATGCCATGACCTGCTGTTATATTTATTGTCGGAGATATAAAGAGTGAAGAGTAATGGAGACAGGCCTGCACCTTGTGGTGCTCCAGTGTTACTCACACAGTCCTTGGGTCTCACGAAGTTCAGTCTGCCCGACAGTCTATCATCCAGGACACCACAGGCTCATCCACCTACATATCTCTGAAGTGACCCCTTAACAGGGATGGCTGGATGGTACTGAAGGTGCTGGAGAAATCAAAACACATCATCCTCACAGTGCAGTCAGCTTTGTCCAGCCTTGTGGAGCAGATAAATAACTCCATCTTTGTCTGATAGGCAAACCTCTGCAAATCCAGGTGACCTCCCACAAGAGGACTCCTATAACTCAGGACAAGCTCCATGAAGTTCTTCATGATGTGATATGTAAGGGCCACTGGTCTGTAGTCATTAGGTGAACAGGTGTCTGCCTTCTTTGAAAAAGGAACAATGAATTTTGTTTTTCATAGCAGTTGCAATCTCTGAGCCTTAGGAGCAAACAGAACAGGCAACATAGGTCACTACAAAGTTGTTCAGCACAGGACACCACCCGCATATCTCTGAGTTTACTTCTTAACAGAGATGGCTAGATGGTAATGATGGTACAGGAGAAATCAAAAAAACATAATCTTCAAAGTGCTGCCAGCTCAAGTAAACTCACGGATTGATTTTTGATGTACTTACCTTTTTGCACCGCTGTACATAGGAGTTTATCGTGAGGGAGAACAAACATAATTTCTAAAAGGATAAATGTGTTTTTGTTTTTTAATATTATGTCCAAAATTGGATTCTTGCAGATCACTCATTTTTCCGAGAACTACTTGGCTCTGCAGCAGAAACTGAATGAAATTATTCTGGCTCGTCAGCTGAAGCCCTTAAATCATGGTGTTTACGTCAAAGAGAAACAGATGAATGGATTTCCGAAACACCACCCACAAGGTATGTAGTGTACTGAAATGTTAATACTTGTTTAGCAGAGCCTTCTGCACTTGGGCAGTTAATTTTTTAAAAACGTTTGATGAGCAAGCAAATGGAGGGCTCAAAATGTGGTTCATGGCAGAAAGGAATTCTAAATTCAGGTAGCATGGACTATAACGGTACTATTTATAAATGGCCAGAGAAATGACGTACAGGAGTTTTAGAGGGAGCCTTCACTGATTATGGGAGAGCCACTCTTAGTATCCGTGTTAGTAAACGGGGTCAGCAGGAGGCAATAAGGTCTGTGAAAATCCCCTAGTGGGGGTATTCTGGTGACATCAGTCTCAATATCAATAACTTTGTGAAAACCCACTGGATTCTAGCCAGGCCTACAGATAGCAGAAGAATGGCTCTAAAGGGTCAATTTGTAAAGGCAACCCAAAAATGATATTTTTATTTTATAAGTTACTTACCGGGGGCGGCATGGTGGTGCAGTGGGTAGCGCTGCTGCCTCGCAGTTAGGAGAGCTGGGTTCGCTTCCCGGGTCCTCCCTGCGTGGAGTTTGCATGTTCTCCCCGTGTCTGCGTGGGTTTCCTCCAGGTAGTCCGGTTTCATTAGTGATCTTAAATTGTCCCTAGTGTGTGCTTGGTGTGTGTGTGTGTGACCTGCAGTGTGCTGGCGCCCTGCCTGGGATTTGTTTCCTTCCTTGCACCCTGTGTTGGCTGGGATTGGTTCCAGCAGACCCCCGTGACCCTGTGGTTAGGATATAGCGGGTTGGATAATGGATGGAAGTTACTTACCCCATATAGTTTGCAGTAACAGTCAAGAAAATGTTTTAATATGTTTTCAAGCAGAACAAATAAAAACCATTTAAAATATAATAGAGCTTAATGGCAAGCTGTGTTGTACAATGGCAAACAATGTGAAAACATCCATGTGAAAAAGCAAAAATTACTCATGTTACTTGTGTCCATTTTCCATTCGTATAGTTAAAACATGCGAAATGTATTCAAATTAAAATCAAACCAAATCAAATTTTATCTGCCACATACACATTATACATACAGTACAATATGTAGTGAAGTGCTTATTCGTTTTTTATCTAAATTATTATTCACAGCTACCTCTGTAAAAAAGCAGCATACATCATAAACAGGAATACACATTCCCATAATTCTGTGCTTTTGAATTAAAAACATGATTCTTGACCACTTGACCAATAAACACTCTTGTCCAAGGAATGAGGGGGAAAAGAGGATCTTCAGTTGAAAGGCATAGAATTATTAGGCTTCATTATATCAATCTTTTTTTCTCTCATTCAGCCATTGCTACTAACTACATGAAGTAAGTAACACACATACACACACACACATACTGTATATATATATATACAGGGTAGGATTCAAAAGTAATGAGCCTCATTTTGTTCTGACGCGAACGTACCTTGCTGCGTGCCCCACTTGCCGGCGACGGTGGGTGTTGGCTTCACAAAGCAACGGAGCTCCTACCGCTCCGAGCTTTCGGAGCGGTAGGATCGGCCTTGACGGGAACCCCTGTGCGGTAGTGCGTTACACGGCGGAATGGAAAGTTCGTTAGAGCAACGGTACGCGATCAAGTTCTGCTTCCGGTTCGGCAAGTCTCCTTCCGAAACGTTCGCAATGCTGCGACGAAACTTGGACTTTTCAGTATGACCCAGAGACAAAACGACAAAGCTCTGAGTGGCACACCTCAAACTCACCCCGTCCCAAGAAAGCGCGGATGAGCAAATCGAAGACGAAGACCATGCTCATTGCCTTCTTCGGAGTGAAGGGGATCATCCACTACGAGTTTGTCCCGCAAGGACAGACCGTGAATCGATCGAGGACATCCAAGCAAATGTCAAGGCAGCCCTTGCAGCCATCCCGGAACAGGCCTACGTGGACGCCTTCGAGTCATGGAAAAGCCGCCTACAAAAGTGTATTGATGCAGGAGGTGCCTATTTTGAAGACTATTAATTAGTTGTACCAATTTGCTCAATAAATTTGTCTTTTTGAACAAAGGCTCATTACTTTTGAATCCTACCCCTGTATACATGTATAAAATCCAACTTCTGTCTGTCTGTTCACTTTATACAAGAGAACTACTTAACAAATTTAGATCGGGTTTTTTTCTATAATTTGCTTCAACATTCCAGATGATTTTGTCACTTCTCTCATTGCGCTAAGTATCAAAGTTCGCTTGCAGGAATAATTTATTTGCGCTAATCTGAGACCGAGGCTGCTGGCCAAGAGTGACGTCAGTACTGGGGAGCCGGGCATGGCCATCCTCACTCATACGCCAACCTCCGTTCGAGTCAGCCTACCTCTTGCCACATTTTGGAGAGTACCTTGCCTCCACTTAGCTAGCGATACCTGTTTATTTATTGATTTATAAAGTTTGTCTTGCTTCACTACTACACGGGCAGAGCTACAGGGAACAGCTAGTATATATATATACTGTATATATATATATACTGTATATATATTGCAAAGAGTACGAGACACGTGTTTCGCCCTAATTCTGGGCTCATCAGGCGTACACACTCACTGCACCCCCTCTCGGGGAATTGAACCTCGGACGAAACACGTGTCGCGTACTCTTTGCATTATTTGACAGTAAACTATTTCAACCATTCTATGATCTGCTTCTCACAACTGAGGGCATCGTGGCGGATGTTAGCAGACTTGCTGGCCAACCACAAGCGTTACCTGGTGGGTAACCACCCATATAATCAGATTGTGACACAGACTACGAATGAAATGAATATATATATTGTGATAGGTTGAGGTCTCCGTGACCCCTTGAACCCTCTGATCAGATGTCAGACACCATATAAAAGTCCAAATATTACTTTTATTTAGACAATTATGTGCACAAAGCACCCTATACTCCACAACACTCATATAAATAAATCAATAATCAATACAATAATCAATCCTCCTCTCCCAGACGCGTTGCCACCCTTCCACCCAGCTCAGCTCAGCGTACTGGGCTTTCCCATGGTCCTTTATACCCCCTGACCCGGAAGTGGTTCCTGTTCCACAACCCACAAGTCCTTATTCCTCCCGGGTCAGGGTAAACAGTCCTTTTCTTCAACCCGGAAGCACACCGTTTCCTCCTGTCCTGGGATTATGACGTACTTCCGGGTTATAGGGCATGTAAGAGTCTACGGGCTTCCCTACAGCGACTCCTGGTGGTCCCCAAGGCATCCAGCAAGGCTGTGCATAAAAACTACATAGTCCATGAGTCCCTGCTGGAACTCGGGGCACGTCCATGCTGCAGGGAAAGCTGCACCTGGCGGCCTGGGGGTATTGGCCGGAATGAAAAGCCGGCCACATATCACAATATATATATATATATATATTTATATATATATATATATATAGTAAGAAGATGCTATATAGCGCCTGACCCGACACAGTTTGACACGGAGGCATGGGTAAAATAAAATGAACTATTTATTTTCTTCTCCTGTGGGCGCACGTCTTCCCCGTGTCCCACAGGCAATACACAGTCCCAAGCACACTAAATCACACCAGTACTCTTCTTCTTTCCTCTCTTCCACCACCACTCCTCCTCAGCAAGCTTTGTCCGCCTCCACCCGACTCTGGCCGCTGAGTGGTGGTCACTTGCTCCCTTTTTTTGGGTACCCGGAAGTGCTCAAGGTGGTTGATTGCCGACATCCGGCTGCACTTCCAGGTAAGGTGAAACCAGTGCCCAAAAGGGACCAGTAGCTCCTGTTGCAGCACCCCCTGGTGGTGCCTGCAGAACCCCACATAGCTGCACAGAACTTCAACCCCCATGAAGCCCTGGGGGAGTCCGAGGCACCGCTGCAACCCAGGGAGGCTGCCATCTAGCATCCAGGAGGAGATACTGGGCTTCCCACCCTTGTCCCTCTGGCAGATGTGGTGAAAGGGCATCCCGGCCAGGCATGGGCCCCAGCCATCCATCACATCTGGGCTCCTGGAAACTATTGAAATCGAAAAAAAAAAAAAATTGAAATGCAAAGTCAGCGGTTTCGTTTTACGGCCGTGCTCAGCCACCTTGTCTATCAGCGGCTAAGTGAGTTTCTCTCTCCTCAGCGGTTTCGTTTTGCTGATGTGCTCGCCTCGCTTGTGTATTAGCAGCTAAGCGAGTTTCTCTTTTCTTGGCGGTTTCACTTTGGCGACGGAGTCAAGCTGTAGCCTTGCACTTCTTTCTTCTTCCGACTTGTAAACTTGGGGCCGCCTTGCCAGCTCTTTGAGCTTCATGCTGTAGCCTCGCATTTCCGGGCCTCTGTGGTTATTAAAGATCCTTGAGTTTGCCTTTATAAAGGGTAGAGTGTATCTTGATGTCCTGGCTAAATTACCCACCATGGCGTACTCACACTGGCCCCCTAATCATCCCCTGATGGCTCTCTCTCTCTCTCTCACCACTTTACCACCTAACAGCTAATGCAAGGTTCCTGGAAGGCCCCAGTGGGTGCAGGTTTTCATTCTAACCCTCTTCTTAATTAGTGACCTGTTTTTGCTGCTAATTAACTCCTTCTCTTTTCATTTTAATTGACTTATTTTTTAAGATTCGATCCCCTTAATTGCTTCATTCATGCTCTTAATGATGAAATCACCCCCAGTGCTGTTTCAAACCTCGGTCATTCTGCTCTCCTTGGCTATTTAAAAATTCAAAGTCATACACTGATTTACTCCTATAGTGCAAGGAGAATGCAGTCCTGGCATCCATCTTAACTTTCTGTCTGAAATGGTATTGAAATTCAATCTTTACCAATCTATCATCTTGCCAACTTTTATCTTCCACCTGCCTGCAAATGGGGGAAGCAATTATTCACCATCCCCACTTTGGAACAAATCTTTTGCTGTTCCTTGTGGGAGGAGACAGGACATTTATAGATCATCTCCCAATTTTTTTTTGTATCGTGCCGGATGGCTGATTCATGTCACAGTAATTGTTGACTGCAAAGTTTCTAGCAGAAAACAAATATCCCACTTACACAGAAGTGTTGCTTGACGCACCAAGTGTGCAGTAGATTACCTGCGCCTTGAAGAAATTTGGATTTCTTTGAACATTGACTCTGTTTACATGTGCGTAAAAATACTGGGATAAGGTGAGTAACCCGTGTGAAACAAGAAGCAGACACGGTTGATGATGGGGGGAAGGTTCGGGGCATGTCAGTGACCCCATATAATGAAAATAAATCAAAAAAAGAGAACAGTCTTCTGACAAAGATGTCACTGACGTCTTTTCAGACGGGAGTCCGACACTCAACTGACTCAAAGATGGCCAAACAATGGAGGCAATGGATGTGATGTCAGTAGAGGAACCATGACATTCAAGCAATGGTTGATTGGTATTAATGGGTCCAAAGTGTGCCAATGAACTGAGGCAATGTTGTAAAGAGGAGTGGGCCAGCATTTCTCCAAAATAGCGTCAGGAACTGAGAAAATCCTACAGAAAATGTATACTTCAAGCTACTGCTGCTAAATAGCTGGTGGGTCGACTTGCTCTGAGGCTAAGGATCTGTGGTGGTATCTGGAAGGTTGCTGGTTCAAAACCCATTACTTCCAGAAAACATCCTAATCCATTGGGCCCTTGACCAAGACCCTCCAGGGGTGATGTACAATGGCTGACCCTGTGCTTTGACCTCCAAAGCTCATACGAAAAGACAGCTTCCCCTCTAGAATTAATAAAGTATATCAAATGAAAAAAAATTGTTACTAAATTATAGGGTGCATTTATTTTTTTCCCCCACATGGTTTAAGAATGTTTGCTTAATTTAAGGAGATATTGAAATCTGTTTTCTGTATTATTTGGTACCTGAAGCTCGATTTAAAGAGGTTAAATCACCATTGTGATTTAATAATAGTGAGAATAATACTTCTTTACATTTATATAGCCCTTTTCTCACTGCTCAAAGAGTTTTTCATAGTGAGTGGGGAGCCACTTCAAGAATGACTATTGAAGGGTACTGGTTGCCTTTGGATTTTGTAAGGTTGGCCCTGAAAATCAACTGCAGGATGAACCACTAAGTACTCATGTTAGGAGCTACAGGTACTACTGAAAGAAAACAAATTGGAGGTGAGTGTGTGCATTAGTTCTATGATCTAAATGTTGAGGTGAACAATCGAAGCCAGCATTTCCCATAAGCCAGCAGGATTCATGTTTCCTTTGTGCTTGATTTGAAACTTACTTATGTTTTTCAATTTATCTACAACACTGTCGGGCAACTGGTGCGAGTGCGCCGCGGAATTTTCTAGGGGTGCCGCGAAAACTTTTGTAAAATATTTAAAATTGCTAGTGTTTTTGAACTTTTGGAAGCTCTTATCTCTGTGAGCAAATTTTTTCAACACTTACGGAAATGAAGTCTAAGAAACGTGAGAGACTTCAAATGATCGACAAGGAAATGCGCGTCTGTCTTTCAAAAATTGATCCTCGCATCAATCTCATATGTGCTGAAAAACAATCTCAACGTTCACATTAATTAAATTTAAGATTTATCCTTTGATTCCTTTATTAATAAAATGTCTTTCAAACTTGTAAAATTAACTGTTTTTATTGGCGATTGTACATAGATTGTGTCATCACGACTTTATTTATGGGCAGTCCCTCAGGTGCGCAGCGAAAGAAAATTTTTGGACTTAGTGCGCCGCAACTCGAAAAAGGTTACCTTTTGCTGATCTACAACAACAACAATATTTATTTATATAGCACATTTTCATACAAATAATGTAGCTCAAAGTGATGAAAAAAAAGAGAAAAATAAAGACAAAGTAAGAATTAAAATAAGACAACACTAATTAACATAGAATAAGAGTAAGGTCCAATGGCCAGGGAGTCTACATTTGTCAGAGGGCTAGGACCGCCAGTGAAGAATCAAATATCCAAAATATGATCATACTGGTGATGAGCAAACCTCGAAATAGTATAAAACTCCACATGCCTATATTACTGATCAGCATTTTTTCAAAGTTTTGTGAAAAAGAGTAATTTTGAACACCTTGTATCCCATTAGAGGGTGAACCCCTGGTGTCGGCTGATATGACATGCACAGCTTCATGTCTTTCTGATCAGTTTTAATGGAGACACCTCTTGATTTGCTCTTTATCATAAAGGTGTAATTTCGTGCACAAAATATGGTCCAAAAATGGTCTGAAAATAAGAGGTTTTCAGGTTTAGAGGGCCACAAAAATGGGAGAATTCTAAAAAGCTCAACTTCTTTCGCAATTAGACACCAAGAATGGCTGAACAGCATATCATATGTAGAGATTTTTTTTTTGTGAATCTCGAGACTGAAGTGATTTCAAAGCGTTCAGAAGGGATTCCTATGAACATAACAATCAAAGTGTTGGAATGGCCAAATCAAAGTCCAGGCCTCAATCGTACCACTAATGTGCAGCATCCACCTGGATCATGTGACGACAGCCATTTTTGCACCAGTACGCTCTCCACAAATTAGCTGTTAGGTGGTGAAGTGTTGAGAGAGAGAGAGACAGCCAACAGCGGATGAATAAGGGACCAGAAAGACTAGGCCATGGTGGGCAATTTAGCCAGGACATCAAGATACACTCTACTCTTTATTAAGGTTGCCCAAAGATCTTTAATAACCACAGAGAGTTAGGACCTCAGTTTTACATCTCATTCAAAGGATGCTGCCATTTTTACAGCGCCATGTACCGGTCACTGCACTGGGGGATTGGGATCCACACACAGACATACGGTGAATGCCCCCTATTGTCTGTTTGATACTCAGCTGACTCAAAAATGGCCAAACTTCTGGTCATATGTGTTCCAGAGGGGTGGGCAACGTATGTGACATCAGTAGAGCAACTTGTGGCATTCAAGTGATAATTGATTGGTATTAATGGGTCCAAAGTGTGCCAAGAAAACATTCCCCCATATCATTACACCACCGCCACACGAGCTTGGACAACTGACGCAAGGCAGGTTGGGTACATGGATTCATGCTGTTGGTGCCAAATTCTGATCCTACCATTGGTGTGTCTCAGCAGAAATCAAAGTTCATCAGACCAGACTGCGTTTTTCCGTTCTTCACCTGTCCAGTGAGTTTGGTGAGTTTGTACCCACGGCAGCTTCGGTTGTCTGTTCTGGGCAAACAGGAATGGAACCTGACATGGGCGTCTCTTGCTGTAACCCATTTGCCTCAAGGTTTCGAAATGTTGTTTTGCATTCCAAGATGATTTTTTGCTCATCACAGTTATTGGTTGTCATCTGAATTACCGTAACCTTCCAGTCAACTCAAACCAATCTGGCCATTCTCCTCTGACCTATTTTATTAATAAGGGGTTTTCATATACAGGACTTCCACACGGTCCTTCACACCATTCTGAATAAACCCTAGAGACTGTTGTGCATGAAAATCCTAAGAGATCATCGGTTACAGAAATGCTTCAACCGGCTCATCTGGCACCAAAAAAATAAACCACATTCGAAAATCACTGAGGTCACATTTTTCCCCCAATCTGGTGTACGATGTGAACATAAACTGAAGCTCCAGGCCTGTATCTGCATGATTTTATGCATTGTGCTGCTGCCACGTAATTTGCTCGTTTAGTTAATTTCATGGATAAGCAGGTGCAGATGTGCCTAATAATCTCTGAGTGTATCTCCACACTCACCAATTAACTTACCCTGGATGTCTTTGGGTTACCCTGAGAAGTACCCACACGGAATCAAGGAGAATAACTAGCCCCCCTAATGTATTTTAAAGCAGGAGGCATAGTGATTACTACACTGGGTGCTTTCTGTGTGAGTGGACCCTGTGATAGACTGGTGCCCAGTCCAGAGTTAGTTCCTGCCTTGTGTCAAATGCTGCTTGGATGTGCTCCGGACTCCACAAGTCTGAATTGGATTGCATTGAATTTTGAGAGTTTTGTGCAAAGACAGGAACTAGGATAAGAACTGAATTCAGTCCACAAGAGGTTTGAAGCTGTAGAGCTAAAAGCTGTGCCATTGTGCCGTGCTAATTCTCCTTAAATACAGGGTGGCGCAGGGAAATGGGAAATGTTCAATTGACGTTCAACGCACGAATAAACACATTGCAAAATACATTTAATGATGAAACGTATTGTACAGGATATACAATTAATGATGGTAATCAATTCAATATTCATGTTTATGTTTTGAAGAAAACATCATGAAGGTGTTCTCCATTTCCCAGTACACATTCTGACAGCCTGTTGTGGAAATTCTGCTTTGCTCGACGAAACATGTCAAGAGAAATGCCAGTGATTACCTCTTCAATCCTCCTTTTTAGTTCGCCAATGGTTGCAGGACGTGTGCAGTACACTTGGCTTTTTAAGATGTCCACACAGGAAAAAAAATATAAAAACAGTGAGATCTGGGGATCTCGGAGGCCATAGAATGCGTGAAATGACGCGCCTTCCAAACAATCGACGAATAGCTGCCATTGATTGTCGGGCAGTATGGCAAATGGCTCCACCTGGGGTCTTCTTTTTTTAAGGCTGAAGCTGTTTCTTCGAAATTACATACCCATGTTGTAATCACAGGAGCATCGTAACTGGTAATGACGCTGAAATTCCCTTTGTACAGCAGTCACACTATCACCATTCTTATAAGAGGCTTTCACAGCGAACACTCATTGTGCACCACTCCACTGCTCCACTACAACTAATGGCAAGGGGTTCTAAACGAGGCTGAATTGGTCTCTGTCACACACGTGCCAGTAGGAGGCAGCTAACGGGTCTGAGTAAGTGTAATTAAACATCCAACCAGGGGGCGGCAGAGTGTGCTGACTGTCTTTCTCAGTTTCCTATAGACCTTTCCCAGGAAATCCTGCAAGGTACCGGGGCCTCAGAAGACATCACTTCCGGAGCCGGCCCCTTTGCTGGCGTCACTTCTGAAGCCGGCCCCTTTGCTGACATCACTCCCGAAGCCGGCCCCTTTGCTGACGTCACTTCTGGTTCCGGCCATTTTGTTGACATCACTTCCTCTACAGGCCTTTAAAGCCTCCATCTTGGGCAACTATAGTCAGTTCTGTTTTTGGACTCTGTGATATGCACAACGTGCTACTTATTTCAAACTCTTTTGCAGCTGGGAAAAACAATATACGGGTGGCTGCCCCAAACCTTTATGATGTCTTGGACTCTTGATTGTCACATCCCAAACAACTGCCGACGCCCCAGGGTCGCCAACACCTAGGTCTAAAATTTCCCATTTCCCTGTGCCACCATATATAATTTTGAAAGTTAATTTTTTCTCTGTCTTAAATGTTTTGTGGTCTTCTGGCTCATCTGGTCCTTCTTTTACCCTCCAGCATAGGGGTTGACTTTGTGTTGAATGAGAGGCTGCTTATGGAGTCCCAAATGAGGCACATTACGTGCATTGTGAGCGAGCGTCAGTTGTGGCACTACGGCCACGTGGTGCGATTCCGTGAGGGTGATCCAGCTCGTAAGATCCTCATTGCTGTGGACCCGAGCAGTCACATCAGGCCAAGGTGATACCCATGTAACAGCTGCTTGTGGCAGATAAATGGTTATTTCTGAGGGGTGGGATTGGGCCATGTGTCTTTCTGGGGGGGTTGCCAACCAGGATCCTGAGCTATTTCATCGTGTGGTGGGTACGGCAACATGCTGTACTAGTGCATGCTCCGTAACCTGACCTGATAGGTCCTCTACTTTGGCTGTGTGAATGCTATTGTGACCAGCAGCAAGGAAGCAGTCGAGAGCAGAAAGAAATATTGGGGTACCACCCTGGTAACCCTGTTTAATTGTAACAAATGAAACATACGACTAAAAAGATGCTGATACACCTATCAGCCAACTGCACGTTTAGCTATTCCTTCTTTCTTAGTTCTGTAACTCTTAACAGACTTGTGTCCTGATCGGTAATCAGACCACCTTCCAGGGCCACCATTTTATATGGCTCATTACCTAGAAGGTTCGGAGCTTGCACCAAATGTCGCAGCTGTGTAGAAGTGTCTTCACTGAGTATCTTTTTGCGGTGTGTGGAGAAAGGAGAGGATACCTACTTAAGATTGCAGATGATACCAAGATAGATGGATTGGCAGATAATTTAGTATCTGTTAAATCATTACAGAAGAATTTGGACAGCAGACAGGCTTGGGCAGACTTGTGGCAGATGAAATTTAATGTCAGTAAATGTAAAGTGTTAGATGTAGGAAGTAAAAATGTGAGGTTTGAATACACAATGAGAGGTCTGAAAATCGAGAGTACACCTTATGAGGAGGATTTAGGAGTCGTAGTGGACTTGACACTATCAATGTCCAGGCAGTGTTCAGAAGCCATTAAGAAGGCTAACAGAATGTCAGGTTATATAGCGCCTTGATGTGTGGAGTACAAGTCACAGGAGGTTCTGCTCAAGCTTTACAACACAGTGGTGAGGCCTCATCTGGAATCCTGTGTGCAGTTTTGGTCTCCGGGCTACAAAAAGAACATAACAGCACTAGAGAAAGGTCCAGAGATGAGCGACTAAGCTGATTCCAGGGCTACAGGGGATGAGTTATGAGGAAACATTAAAAGAGCTGAGCCTTTTCAGTTTAAGCAAAAGAAGATTGAAAGGAGACCTGATTGAAGTGTTTAAAATTATGAAAGGAATTAGTCCAGTGGATCGAGACTGAGTCATTAAAATGAGTTCATCAAGAACAAGGGAATGCAACTGGAAACTTCTTCAGGTTACATTTTTCACCAACATTAGGAAGTTTTCCTTTACACAGAGAACCACAGACACTTGGAATTAATGACCAAGTAGCATGGTAGACAGTAAGACATTAGGGACTTCCAAAAAAAAAAGACTTTACACCTTTACTGGCGGCATCCTCTCTTGCCCCAGACTGGTAATGCTTAACCTCAGTCCAGCTTGTCAGGGGACCCCTAGTAGCCCATGTGTAAATCTGTATAGAGCTGAGCTATAATATGATTGTGGTCTTGTGGCTCATCTGGTCCTTCTTTAACTTCCCACCATAGATGCTCTGCATTTGCTGTGTGAATACTTTGGTGACTGGCGGCAAGGAAGCAGTGGGGATCAGGAAGAAATGTGGTTGCACCATTCTGATAACTCTGTTATAACAGGCTAAACATACAGTGCATCCGGAAAGTATTCACAGCGCATCACTTTTTCCACATTTTGTTATGTTACAGCCTTTTTTCCAAAATGGATAAAATTCATTTTTTTCCTCAGAATTCTACACACAACATCCCATAATGACAACGTGAAAAAAGTTTACTTGAGATTTTTGCAAATTTATTAAAAATAAAAAATTGAGAAAGCACATGTACATAAGTATTCACAGCCTTTGCCATGAAGCTCAAAACTGAGCTCAGGTGCATCCTGTTTCCTCTGATCATTCTTGAGATGTTTCTGCAGCTTAATTGGAGTCCACCTGTGGTAAATTCAGTTGACTGGACATGATTTGGAAAGGCACACACCTGTCTATAGAAGGTCCCACAGTTGACAGTTCATGTCAGAGCACAAACCAAGCATGAGGTCAAAGGAATTGTCTGTAGACCTCCGAGACAGGATTGTCTCGAGGCACAAATCTGGGGAAGGTTACAGAAAAATGTCTGCCGCTTTGAAGGTCCCAATGAGCACAGTGGCCTCCATCATCCGTAAGTGGAAGAAGCTCTAAACTGAGCGATCGGGGGAGAAGGGCCTTAGTCAGGGAGGTCACCAAGAACCCGATGGTCACTCTGTCAGAGCTCCAGAGGTCCTCTGTGGAGAGAGGAGAACCTTCCAGAAGGACAACCATCTCTGCAGCAATCCACCAATCAGGCCTGTATGGTAGAGTGGCCAGACGGAAGCCACTCCTTAGTAAAAGGCACATGGCAGCCCGCCTGGAATTTGCCAAAAGGCACCTGAAGGACTCTCAGACCATGAGAAAGAAAATTCTCTGGTCTGATGAGACAAAGATTGAATTCTTTGGTGTGAATGCCAGGCGTCACCTTTGGAGGAAACCAGGCCCAACTCATCACCAGGCCAATACCATCCCTACAGTGAAGCATGGTGGTGGCAGCATCATGCTGTGGGGATGTTTTTCAGTGGCAGGGACTGGGAGACTAGTCAGGATAAAGGGAAGATGACTGCAGCAATGTACAGAGACATCCTGCTCCAGAGCGCTCTTGACCTCAGACTGGGGCGACAGTTCATCTTTCAGCAGGGCAACGACCCTAAGCACACAGCCAAGATATCAAAGGAGTGGCTTCAGGACAACTCTGTGAATGTCCTTGAGGGGCCCAGCCAGAGCCCAAACTTGAATCCGATTGAACATCTCTGGAGAGATCTTAAAATGGCTGTGCACCGATGTTTCCCATCCAACCTGATGGAGCTTGAGAGGTGCTGCAAAGAGGAATGGGCGAAACTGGCCAAGGATAGGTGTGCCAAGCTTGTGGCATCACATTCAAAAAGACTTGAGGCTGTAATTACTGCCAAAGGTGCATCGACAAAGTATTGAGCAAAGGCTGTGAATACTTATGGACATGGGATTTCTTTTTTTTATTTATTTTTAATAAATTTGCCAAAACCTCAAGTAAACTTTTTTCACGTTGTCATTATGGGGTGTTGTGTGTAGAATTCTGAGGAAAAAAATAATTTAATCCATTTTGGAATAAGGCTGTAACATAACAAAATGTAGAAAAAGTGATGCGCTGTGAATACTTTCCGGGTGCACTGTATAACTTAAAAGAATGCTGATACAACTATCAGCCAACTGCACTGTCAGCGTTTCTCTGTTTCTTACTTCTGTAGCACTTCGGGCAGCCACTTCATATGCTGGGTTGACTAGAAGGGGGTGGGGCTTGCTCCAGATGTCACAGCTGCATAGACATGCCCTCGCAGTGGAGAAAGGACAGGATACCATTAGTGACAGTGCCCCCTCGTGCCCCGGAGTGGTAGTACTTCAATCAAGCTTGGCAGAGGACCCCTGGACGCCCATGTGTGGTGGTCTGTAGAGTTTAGCTATTCGGTGATGATGGTCTTGTGGTTCATCTGGTCCTTCTTTTACCCTCCAGTACACGAATACTCTATAGAATTGAGCTGTAATGTGTTTGCCATCAGTAATTCAAATTAAAGACAGACAGAGTAACTAAAACAATGTAGAATTTGTCCAAAATAGACAATGGTTCGTGTCAGTGATTTTCTTTCCATGCCATTCCTATGTGGCATCTGTGTTCATTTTTAAATTCAGCCAGAGCAAAATTTCAACTTGATTCATCCTTCAAATGGACAATCAAAAGTGCTGTAAATAATACTCAGAGTTTGTTTCCTTTCTCTGCGCATAATTCATCATGATTGATCAAAGTTGTAACGTGATGGTGGCAATTCAAATTCTAACCACATTACTCTTTAGCTAAAAAGCCATTTCACAATAATCATTGCATTTCATTACTGGGGCTTCAGCAATTGTTACCATAAATGAAATCATTAACATGGGAGCTATTAAATTACCATTATTCCACAAGCGCGCCGATATTTCTAGTGACCTTTTCAGCGCGCACGTTTAATAAACATGACAAAGTTGTTATAGCTAATTAGCGTTTACAGACTTTGATTCATTACTTAACATTTCAGCTGTCCTATCCAGAGCTTTAAAAATGAGTTTTATTTCAGCTTGCTACAGTAAAAGAAGAGCCGTGACATTTAATTCACATTAAGCAAAGTGAGCGAGTGCACAACCGTACAAAACAATGAAACAAAAAACGGGGATATGTAATTAGGGGGTCCTATCAGTGCTCCAGGGTTGGCTGAACACTGAAATTTGACTCAGTTGCTATGGAATATATTAGAAATTAGTTATGGAGAATGTCATCAGAATGTCATCAGTTAGGAGAGGCATATCTTAAATCAAGCAAGCACATACAGAGATGCAGAATCTGCAGACGAAGGACGCACCACCTTATACTTCTGACCAGCACCACGCTGACCAGCCACTTTACCTGACACATACGCACTTAAAATGTCCATTTTATCATACAAATTAAGAGAATTGTGTGCCAAGGGTTATGTCAGCAAGTTGACTAGTAAGTTTATTAAGCACCAGTAGGGAGACAAACAAGGATTGTAAGATCAAAAAATGTGAACGCCAAGCCAAAAAGTGAAAAAAAAATCAGAAAATGAAGCAAAAGGGTGTATATTACAAAAGAATCAAATGAGAAAAGTTTAAAGCAGAGGCCATGGCAAACGGCATAACTTGGATAAGGAACGTTTAACTCATCTGGTCCGGTCACAACATGCCCTGAAAATGTGAGGTGCCGCCAGAATGATGGCATCCAAAATGGCGGTGGTCATAAAAAAAAAAAAAAAACGGCAGCCAAAGTGTACTTAAAAAGATAAATAACTCATAAAGGAAATGACAGAACGAAAAAGTCACATCAGAAATGAAATTTACAGCTCCAAACTTTCTAAACGAGTGTGCAATCATAAAAGTTGGTTGAAAAGAATACAAAAAAAGGTTAACAAAATCCAAATTGTAACATCGAGAACTCGCCTTCCAGTACTGTGGCTTTAGTAAGGTGAAGGGTAAGTTTAGTAAGTTTTTCAAGTTGAAGTTATATCCTCACAATCATGGTATATATTCATTTAGCACATAAAATTGTGTTCAGATGTGAAGCATTTTCTATTGAATTTATTAAAAGCAAGTAACGTTCCATACAAACAAGTCAAACTTAACACAACTAAATTCAATTCAAACCCCACCCAAGAGTAAGTGAGGAAGTCCAACAGCCAGAGTAGAAAAGCAGGAAAGAGAATCCTCTTCTCCAATATAAAAGCTTATTCTAAAATGTTATTTATCAGATCCTGCCAGGTTTTAATCAATCAAAAAAAATCAAAATCAAATAGCCTTTTATTGCCAATTCTGTATGTGCAGAACATACAGGAGAATCGAATTACTGTTTCTCTCTCATCTCTGTAGTACAATAAAATATAAAAAGTATAAAAGTATAACATATAAGATAAATAACATTACAACTTGTAAAGTAGACCTGTGTACAATGTGCATTAGTCATTAGTGCAAAAGCCACATACAGTAAAAAATGAGAAAGTGCATTATAGAGTAGCTTATGAGATGTACACAAAGACAAACAGTTAGCAGCAGATGTAATATTGAGTCCTTATACTGTATAATACCAGCTGAGGTAGGGTACTTGGTACATGGTGACTCTTGTTACGGTCCAGGGACAGGGGGCAAGGGGGGAGGGTAGTGGACAGAGTTCAGCATCCTGACAGCTTGGTGGATGAAGCTGTTAGACAGTCTTGTGGAGCGGACCCAGAGACTCCGGTACCTTTTCCCTGAGGCTAAAAAGGGAGTGTAAGGGGTGGGAGTAGTCACCAGCAATGCTGATGGCTCTACGGTTGAGACGGGTGTGGAAAATGTACTTGAGGGAGGGCAGTGGGGCACCAATGATCTTACTGGCCGCATCCACTATGTGTTGCAGGGACTTCCTACAGGAGGCAGTGCAGTCTCCATACCACACAGCTGGAGAGGATGCTCTCGATTGTGCCCAGGTAGAAAGAGCACACGATGGGGAGTGGAACTTGTGCTCTCCTCAGTTTGCGTAGAAAGTAGAAGCAGGAATGAGCTTTCTTGGCCAGTGATGTGGTGTTATCTAACCAGGAGAGGTCCTCGGAGATTTACATTTAAAAAATGGTTTGGACAGATCCTCTAAGTGAGAATTTGCTTTTTTCCAATTTCAAGTAGTATATAACATCAGTTACCAATTGACTTAAAAAGAGGTGGGTTACGATTCTTCCAGTTGAGCAAAACAAGTCTATGTGCTAATAGTGAAGTAAAGGCGATTACAGTTTGTTTGTCCTTTTCCACTTTAAGCTCCTCTGTGAGCCCACCAAACACAGCTGTTAGTGGATTAGGAGGGATTCTGACCCCAAGGCTGTCTGAAAGGTATTTTGGTCCAGAATGATGTGAATTTGGTGCAGGCCCAAAACATGTGACCCAGTGAGGCTGGAACTCGATTGCAGCGTTCGCAGGTTGGATCTTAGCCTGGAAACATTTTGGACAATTCTAAATGAGACAGATGTACTTGATAAAAGATTTTAAGTTGAGTAATTGTATGCTTTGCGCATATGGAGCTCGAGTGAATTCTATACATGGCAGACTTCTACTCCTTTTCTGAAATATATGAGTAAGAGATCCTTTTCCCCACTGTACTCTGGGATTTTTGAAAGGTGAAGCATTTTTTTTTATACATTTTAAAAATATCTTGTCTATTCTTGTAGTTCACAATGGGGCCCAAATGTACCAGTTTCTACAGGAGAAAGAAAAGGCCTTCTCAATTACCAAATATATCCACCTTGAAGCAGGAAAGACTTTACATTAAGAACAACCTTTGGTGCCTGTTTCATGTAATATACTCACCCAAAAAATCTGATTTTTCCAGAAATCCTGTAATCTTTGGACACCGAAATAGCTGAATGGGATTATCTATTTACTACAATGCACAGATTTGGGTTTAACCCCAATCTATCCACATTAGCTCAATTACTTCATGCCAGTCTAGAAGCCTAAGGCCACATTAATAATACAACCTCGGAATACATCCGATTAAAAAGAGACACTTGAAAAGGTTGCCCACTTTCACCCATGCTTTTTGTGCTAGCCATTGAGCCACTGGCTATTCATCTTTGCAAGAAAGAGAGATAAAGGGAATTATTAGAGAAGGACACAAGCAAAAAATATCACTGAGTGAGGGTGATATGGTGCTTTATATATCAGAACCACGATCATCTTTACCATTAGTCTCAAACACGTTAGGAGAATTTCAAAACATCTCTGGATTTAAAATTAATCAGAATAAAAGTGGTCTTTTTTCCAATGAACTCTGTAGCATATCATACTGGACTGGAGAGCTATCTGTTCAGAATAACAAAGAAGTTTAGATAGATAGATAGATAGATAGATAGATAGATAGATAGATAGATAGATAGATAGATAGATAGATAGATAGATAGATAGATAGATAGATAGATAGATAGATAGATAGATAGATAGATAGATAGATAGATAGATACTTTATTAATCCCAAGGGGAAATTCACATACTCCAGCAGCAGCATACTGATAAAAAGCAATATTAAATTAAAGAGTGATAACAATGCAGGTATAACAGACAGTAACTTTGTATAATGTTAACGTTTACCCCCCGGGTGGAATTGAAGAGTCGCATAGTGTGGGGGAGGAACGATCTCCTCAGTCTGTCAGTGGAGCAGGACGGTGACAGCAGTCTGTCGCTGAAGCTGCTCTTCTGTCTGGAGATGACATTGTTTAGTGGATGCAGTGGATTCTCCATGATTGACAGGAGTCTGCTCAGCACCCATCGCTCCGCCACAAATGTCAAACTGTCCAGCTCCATGCCTACAATAGAGCCTGCCTTCCTCACCAGTTTGTCCAGGCGTGAAGCGTCCCTCTTCTTTTTGCTGCCTCCCCAGCACACCACCGCGTAGAAGAGGGCACTCGCCACAACTGTCTGATAGAAAATCTGCAGCATCTTATTGCAGATGTTGAAAGACGCCCACCTTCTAAGGAAGTATAGTCAAATATCTGGGGATAACCTTCACAAATAAATATAAAGGTCATTTCCAATGCAATTTTGCAAATAACCAGGGATAAAATTAAACAAAATGTTTGCAGATGTTCCACCCTCCATCTTACAGGGAAATTTAACACTGTCAAAATGAACACCTTCCATAAGCTGTTATATTTATTCAAGAGTAGTCCTATATTCATATTGTTCTTTAAGACGTTCATTTCAAATATAACAACATTCATCTGGATCTGGAAATGGCCGTGCATTCCAAAAGTGACTCTACAAAGATCTAATCAGTCATTCAGCTTCACAGCCTCACATCACGCTGAATGACTAAAACACTAAGGTAAAATTGTTCTGGAGGTCCTTTTAAACCAATTTTCAGTTTGAACGCCTAATCTCTTTGGAACATTAGGCCTATAAAGGCACGAGTGATCATACAAATAACAAAGGTCAGACAGTACAGTATATTCATGACTGGCTAAAGCAGTAAAATTGTCTTTTTTTTTAATCTCCAACCAAGCATGTCGGCTCCCTTCATGACACATTTTCACCTCTTCTGTGTCCCTACACAGTTCCTAGCTTTATGTATGTGAACTGTCCCAAGGACTGTCACATATCAAGTCGGTCAGAGGCGTCACTGTTTTTATTGATTGCCAAAGACCAACAAAATACTCAATGGCTGTAATTTAGTCCCCTGGGGTTTGAATGTTTGAAATAATAATAATAATAATAACTAGGTGGTTCTGCCCCCTACTCACTTCGCTCACCAACCCCTGGGGCCTGCTGTCTCGCGGCTGAGTCACTCGAAGGGCAGCAGGGTGCTCCTCCATTAAAGAAAGCTATTGTATTTAAAGAGATGGCACGTATATACAGGGTAGAAGAGTATGCAGGGTGCAGGAGGAAGACGGTTTGGTACTTAGTTATTAGAGATAGTGTAGAACTTGAACCCTGGACACAGACAGACACGGACTCAGAATGTCTAAAAGCACACACGTTTATTTCTTCTTAATTCCTGCACACATCACAGTGCACCAAACAGCTACCCTAACTCAGTTCCTTTTCTTCTGCCGCCTCTACTCCTTTCCTCCTAAGCTTCGTCCACCTTCCACCCGACTCTGGCTGGCCTCCTTTATACTGCACCTGGAAGTGCTCCAGGTCTCTCCCGATTAACATCCGGCAGCACTTCCGGGTCTCATGTCTCTTTAGGGGGGGGTTACATCTGGTAGTATGTCCATTCACCCGGTCTTCTCTTCAAAATGGTATCCCATCCGGGCAAGATCTCCGGCCGTCCATCCCAATAAAAAATCAGTTACTTTCTATTTTAAATACCAATGAGTAATAAAACGTAGTAAAAAGTAAATAAAAAATTAAATTACATTAACGCCTCATCAAAAATAATATTATGAATTACTTTATCCTCTAACTCAGGGGTAGGCAACGTCGGTCCTGGAGTGCCACAGTATGTGCAGGTTTTTGTTCCAACCCAGTTCCTTAACGAGAACTCAATTATTGCTGATGAAGCACATATTGCTTAAGTGACATTTTAATGCTTCATTTTAGTGGTCTCGCTTGTTAAGGTTCTCTAACCTTAATTGCTTATTTCAATCTTAAACTGCTGCATTCAGTGTTTTAATTGCTCCTTATTAGCAATAAGATGTGTATAAACATTTTAGATTTCTATCAACTTTTGGGCTATTTCCGCTAACCAAAAGTGGTATTTTACCTTTTATTCATGCTGCAGAGCCCGATTTATTCAACTTTACTTTTATCATAATTGTTCAATATATTATTAGTTTGATTTGATGTGTTGTTGATGGTTCTTAAATGTACATAATATAAAAATATAATCATTGTCTTGCGGTTTACTGCTCAAATATCCATCCCCATATCTGAGTATGCGAGAAAGTCGAGGGGAGACCACTCCCGATTTTTTGCATTTCTGTTCGCATATTGTTTGGGATAATTTTCTCTTTTTTGTTTATTGGACAATTCTCTTTGTCCTTGATTTTTATTATATGCAGCTGTTTTTTGTTCATTTTCTTTTTTTCGATGTTCATTATCAGCTCCTGCCCCTGTTTATCTATCGCAGTCTAAAATTCAATATTCTTGAATGGATAATTTGCCTTTCTAAAATTACCATTATGATCCGACTGCATTGAAGGACGACTTAGCAGCACTAAGGGTGTTACGGGGTGGGACAGAGAGAGGATGTGTGCTGTAGGAGTAATGATTGGGTGAGCGGTGCGGAAGGCAGTGGTTAAGACTGAATAAAGTGGACCTGATAGAAAACGTTTTTTATAACTTTTTTTTTATATATACAGTGCATCCGGAAAGTATTCACAGTGCATCACTTTTTCCACATTTTGTTATGTTACAGCCTTATTCCAAAATGGATTAAATTAATTTTTTTCCTCAGAATTCTACACACAACACCCCATAATGACAAAGTGAAAAAAGTTTACTTGAGGTTTCTGCAAATTTATTAAAAATAAAAAAACTGAGAAATCCCATGTACATAAGTATTCACAGCCTTTGCTCAATACTTTGTCGATGCACCTTTGGCAGCAATTACAACCTCAAGTCTTTTTGAATATGATGCCACAAGCTTGGCACACCTATCCTTGGCCAGTGTCACCCATTCCTCTTTGCAGCACCTCTCAAGCTCCATCAGGTTGGATGGGAAGCGTCGGTGCACAGCCATTTTAAGATCTCTCCAGAGATGTTCAATCGGATTCAAGTCTGGGCTCTGGCTGGGCCACTCAAGAACATTCACAGAGTTGTCCTGAAGCCACTCCTTTGATATCTTGGCTGTGTGCTTAGGGTCGTTGTCCTGCTGAAAGATGAACCGTCGCCCCAGTCTGAGGTCAAGAGCGCTCTGGAGCAAGTTTTCATCCAGGATGTCTCTGTACATTGCTGCAGTCATCTTTCCCTTTATCCTGACTAGTCTCTCAGTCCCTGCCACTGAAAAACATCCCCACAGCATGATGCTGCCACCACCATGCTTCACTGTAGGGATGGTATTGGCCTGGTGATGAGCGGTGCCTGGTTTCCTCCAAACGTGACGCCTGGCATTCACACCAAAGAGTTCAATCTTTGTCTCATCAGACCAGAGAATTTTCTTTCTCATGGTCTGAGAGTCCTTCAGGTGCCTTTTGGCAAACTCCAGGCGGGCTGCCATGTGCCTTTTACTAAGGAGTGGCTTCCGTCTGGCCTCTCTACCATACAGGCCTGATTGGTGGATTGCTGCAGACATGGTTGTCCTTCTGGAAGGTTCTCCTCTCTCCACAGAGGACCTCTGGAGCTCTGACAGAGTGACCATCGGATTCTTGGTCACCTCCCTGACTAAGGCCCTTCTCCCCCCGATCGCTCAGTTTAGATGGCCGGCCAGCTCTAGGAAGAGTCCTGGTGGTTTCGAACTTCTTCCACTTACGGATGATGGAGGCCACTGTGCTCATTGGGACCTTCAAAGCAGCAGAAATTTTTCTGTAACCTTCCCCAGATTTGTGCTTCGAGACAATCCTGTCTCGGAGATCTACAGACAATTCCTTTGACTTCATGCTTGGTTTGTGCTCTGACATGAACTGTCAACTGTGGGACCTTATATAAACAGGTGTGTGCCTTTCCAAATCATGTCCAGTCAACTGAATTTACCACAGGTGGACTCCAATTAAGCTGCAGAAACATCTCAAGGATGATCAGGGGAAACAGGATGCACTTGAGCTCAATTGTGAGCTTCATGGCAAAGGCTGTGAATACTTATGTACATGTGCTTTCTCAATTTTTTTATTTTTAATAAATTTGCAAAAACCTCAAGTACACTTTTTTCATGTTGTCATTATGGGGTGTTGTGTGTAGAATTCTGAGGAAAAAAATGAATTTAATCCATTTTGGAATAAGGCTGTAACATAACAAAATGTGGAAAAAGTGATGCGCTGTGAATACTTTCCGGATGCACTGTAGAGAGAGATCATAAAAATAATAATAATGTATTTACAGTGGGTTCAGAAAGTACTATATTTAGACCCACCACATTATGCTATGGGCGATGTGGTGGCTCTGAGGTTAGGGATCTGTGCCAGCAATCAGAAGGTTGCCAATTTGAATCCCATAAACACCAGAAGTGACTCTACTCCGTTGGGCCCTTGAGCGAGACCCTTAACCTGCAATCACTCCGTCCTGGGTATGACGTTAACCCGCATCCTGCCCTACAAGTAGGCCCTCTAACCTGCAGGGAAAACTTGGGGGTTGGTGGCAGGCTTGGCACTCCAGCCACTGTAGAAAGCCTCCCACTGTTCCATTCCATTTGAACTAGTGTGGTGCTGAGGTGTCACCCGTTGCACGGCTGCACTCGGGTCCTAATCTGGGATCTTGAGATGGCTTGTCATGTGGTGGGGTGCGGCAATGTGCTGTATCAGTGCCTACTCCTATCCTCCTCCTCCTTTACTTTCTGTACACTTTATTGTGGTGTAGATTTCATTTTAAATGGCTGCATCTGCCATTTTTGCCCATCAATCTACAATCAATAGCCCACAATGATAAAGTGGAAACGTGTTTAAGAAAGGTTTGCACATTTATTAAAAATCAAAACCTAAAATCTCTCCATCATGTAACTATTATAACCCTTAAGCCAGTATGTTGCAGAAACCCCACTGACTTTGTGTGTAAATCTCAAGCTTTGCACACCTGGATTTGTGCAGTTTATTCCATTCTTCCTGGCAGATCCCCTCAGACTCCATTAGATTTGACGAAAAGCGGCTGTAAACTGCCATCCTCAGGCCACTCAACGACACTCAGACATTTGTCTCAAAGCCACTCCAGCATTGCCGTCATGACTGTATGATTTGGGTCGACTTTCACCCCAGTCTCTGAGGTGGTGTGCACTCTGTAGCAGAGCAGGGGACCTCTCTGTGTTGGGCTGCATTCCTCCTTTCCTCAATTCTGACCAGTCTCCCTGCCACTGTCACAAAGAAGCAACCCTCATAGCATGATAGTGCCACCACCATGCTTCACCTTAGGGATGGTAGTAGTCAGGTGATGATCAGAGTCTGGTCTTCACCGGTCATATTGTTTCAAGTTCTCCTAAAAGAGTTCAATTTTTGTCTTGTCACACCAGAGAATCGTTTCCCACTTCCTCTCAGACTCCTTTAAATTCTGTTTGGCAAACTCCAGGTGAGAGTTAGTTACTTTATCATTAGTGCATGATTAATGGAGTGCTGCTGAGATGGTCACCCTTTGGAGAAGTTCTGTCAGAGTGACCATTGGGTTCTTGGTCACCTCCCTCTTCCAAGGCCCTCAGTTTACTCAGTTTGGCCAAAAGACCAACTCTACGAAGAGTCCTGGTGGTTCCAAACTTCTTCTATTTCACAATTACTGAGGCCACCGTTCTCCTGGGAACACTCAAAGCTTTATAAATGTTTTGATCCCCTTGCCCTGATCTGCGCCTCCCCACAATTTGATCGCAGAGGTCAGCAGTGAATTCCTTGAACTTCATGGCTTGGTTTTTGTCCTGAAATGCAGTGTGAATTTTGGGACCTTCTAAATAGAAGCTACCGCTACACACGTGCCTTCCTAGACCAATCTTATGTCCAATCAATTCAGTTTGCCACAGGTGGACTCCAATCAAGTTCTCAACAAAACTCATGGAGAATTAAAGCAAAAAGGATGGTCCCGACAACAATGTGGAGTGAATACTTCCTTGAATGAGAGATTTCAGATTTTGATTTTTGATAAATTTGCAAACCTCTCTGAAATGTCATTGTCATTTTCTCACTGTGAGTTATTGAGTAATGAAAATGGGATGTGTATCCATTTAAAAATTTAATCTGCAACACAATAAAATGAGTAGAAAATGAAGGTGGTCTGAATGCTTTTTCTGAATCCACTGTAATGCTGCCTTGAATTCTCCATCCTGACCTGACTCTCCTTTATAGTGACCTTGTCTTACAGCGGGCTCAGAAATTATGCCATCATAATTCTGTAGATATAGGATTTAAATTTTGTTTTAACAAAAACATTCCAGTTTAAGAAGAAGAAAGAAAAATATCCATAAAAGATGCAAGAATGTTACTAATATAAAAATAAAAATGGAACAGCTGGTTTCTAAGGCAGGCTGGCCAGAGAATCTGACATCTGAAAAGTATCTTCTTTCTCGTGAAATGAAGTTGTAATGGATCCTATATGATATATAATTGCTGCTGTATGGCAAAAGCTTTTCTCCTTCTGAGTTATTTTTTCTCCAATTGCTGCTTTGTAGAAGTCTCACTGCGGGTAAAGCAAGGCCTGCCAGCGTCTTCAGCCAGACAAGGCTGATCCTGCGATGCACTTCATTAGCATTACAAAGGAAGAAAATGAAAGACTCTCGTGTGATTCTGTGTACTGCACTTATCTTTCTTAAAACAGCAACCACTTTCCCATAAGCTGAAGGTCCCTGCCTTAAAGATGATAGGAGGTGTAATTAGATTTCAGTTATTTATGTTGCTTGATTTGCGTCAGATCGCCTACCTTTGTCTTTACTATTATAACATTTGGACTTATCGTCAAAACCTTCATTAATGGTTCTTTATAATAAAGGCATGAAAAATGAAAGACAATGAATGCCCAATCAGAGGAGTAAAAATTTAATAGGAGATCGGCAGCCCTGATAACAGGCCACATTACAATGGGTAAAACAAAAAAAAACAAAACCCTTGGTCGAAAATTATAGTGCATGAACTGGCGCTCTCCACAGACCTGATCAGGCTCGAGCGGCACACGTCTCCAGGCAACACCAAACTGCTCTGATCTCCATTTGATGGCAAATGGCTGTGCTGAAATGGCAAGAGATTGAGGAAGAGGTTGTTTAGAGGCAACGTGATGATACAAAGTAATGCTGTGCAGAAGTGCAAAGCACTTGAGAAGGTAATGGTACAGATGGGGGAGAGAGCTCTGCATTGTTGGAACGGTGTAACTGAAACTCACTTCAGACGATGTCAGCGTTTAACAAATCTTGTAAATAGAATTACACTGCATTTAACAGCCTAAACAAGAGCATGTATACGGTAGCTATTCAAGATAAACAGGTAATCTTCAAATCTTTAAATGTAATTTTTATGGGATTAATTTCTCTAATATTCCACAGCTGAACAGCCACAGACCAGATCACCAAGACGACCTCAGCAACCAAAAACACTGGACAGTCCAGAAGACTCAACATACTACAATCTTATTCACGTAAGTTGGGACATACTCACATCTATCTATCTATCTATCTATCTATCTATCTATCTATCTATCTATCTATCTATCTATCTATCTATCGGTCTGTCTGTCTGTCTGTCTGTCTGTCTGTCTGTCTATCTAATCATATAGTGCCTTTCCTATCTCTCTATCTATCTATTATATAGTGCCTTTCACATCTATCTATCTATCTATCTATCTATCTATCTATCTATCTATCTATCTATCTATCTATCTATCTATCTATCTATCTATCTATCTATCTAATCATATAGTGCCTTTCCTATCTCTCTATCTATCTATTATATAGTGCCTTTCACATCTATCTATCTATCTATCTATCTATCTATCTATCTATCTATCTATCTATCTATCTATCTATCTATCTATCTAATCATATAGTGCCTTTCCTATCTCTCTATCTATTATATAGTGCCTTTCACATCTATCTATCTATCTATCTATCTATCTATCTATCTATCTATCTATCTATCTATCTATCTATCTATCTAATCATATAGTGCCTTTCCTATCTCTCTATCTATCTATTATATAGTGCCTTTCACATCTATCTATCTATCTATCTATTCTATAGTGCTTTTCATATCTATCTGTTCTATAGTGCCTTTTCTATCTCTTGTAACAAGGGTGCTACATAGGCGCCTGACCCGACACAGACTCAAACCAGAGGAACATACAAAAACCAAGGAACTTTTATTTTTCTTCACCTGTGGGGCACATCTTCCCCGTGTCCCACAAGCACAACACAGTCCCAAAGCACACCACTAAACACAAACACTCTTCTCGTTTCACCACCTCCATCAAGCATCGTTCTCCTCCTCCCGACTCTGGCCATTGAGTGGTGGCTGCTGGCCCCTTGTATGGTCCACCCGGAAGTGCTCCAGGTGGTTGACTGCAGAGTTCCGGCTGCACTTCCAGATGTGGCGAATACACTGCCCATAAGGGCTCAGGAGTTCCAGCTGCAGCATCCCCTGGCGGCGCCTGCGGGACCCAACAGGGCTGCACTCAACTCCAATTCCCATGGAGCCCTGTGGGAAACCGAGGCACCGCTCCAACCCATGGGGGTTGCCATCTAGCATCCAGGGGGAGGTATTGCAAAGTCCATGGCTGCTCCCCCTGAACATATACTGAAGGGGTGTCCCGACCGGACATGGACCCCGGCCGTCCGCCACACTCTTTATCTATCTATTACATAGTGCCTTTCCTATCTATCTATCTATCTATCTATCTATCTATCTATCTATCTATCTATCTATTATATAGTGCCTTTCATATCTATCTATCTACCTATCTATCTATCCATCTATCTGTTATATACTGTAGTGCCTTTCCCATCTATCTATCCATATTATCTATCTATCTATCTGTTATATAGTGCCTTTCCTATCTATCTATCATCTATCTATCCACAAGAGACTGTAGATGACAGTGATGGACAGGTGGCCACGCTTCATGGTGGACCACCCACAAAACATACACAACATAACAAAAGTTGCTTAAAAATAAGGAAACTAAAAAATCAACTAAATGACACAAAAGAGACATCTGAATGCTAGTCGGAGGAGGAACCCTGGTTGAAATATAACAGTTATACTAATTGATACATACAAAGTGTACTTGTCATAATCCATTTGTTATATCATTCTGGTATGGTCTTTGTTTAAAATTATATTTGTCTTATTTGTTTATGCTATTTTTGTGATATACCCTTAAAGATGCTGGTGTGTAGCAAATGACATCCAAGCTTTTAGATTTAAAAGAAAACTATACAGCAATCATTTTTTCAAATTCTATTCAGCATTTCAAGGACCCCTCCTTTAATTTTTTAAGTTAATGTTCCCTGTTTTTCAGTTACCCTGCTGATTACACTTAATGTTCAAAATACAATTTTAAAAGCATTCCAATGTGGCAACAGTTTTTTCTAATAGTATTTTCCATGAGAAATGAAGCAAGCAGAATATTGTCTTTATGAATTAAGTGGAATTTAAAGTGCAGTTTCAGAAAGACAAATATACAGAATCCTAAAAAACAGGCAAGACAAATCACAAAAAACAGCAACTAATGCTTACAAAACACTTCAAACAAGAAATGATCTCCATCTCCTACACCAATGAAAGGCAACCTTTTTCGAGTTGCGGCGCACTAAGTCCAAAAATTTTCTTTCGCGGTGCACCTGAGGGACTGCCCATAAATAAAGTCGTGATGACACAATCTATGGACAGTCGCAAATAAAAACAGTTAATTTTACAAGTTTGAAAGACATTTTATTAATAAAGGAATCAAAGGATAAATCTTACATTTAATTAATGTGAACGTTGAGATTGTTTTTCAGCACATATGAGATTGATGCGAGGATCAATTTTCGAAAGACAGACGCGCATTTCCTTGTCGATCATTTGAAGTGTGTCGCGTTTCTTAGACTTCATTTCCATACAGCGATACTCTCTCGTCGGCAAGAGCCGAAATGTAGCGCTTGTATTTTCTCGTTCTATATTTGCTCCACCTTCTTCTATCCGTACAGTGACCGAGATCTTCTAACAACGAGACTTTTTAAGTCTCACGAGATGTGTTTTTGACACCGCTGGTGTTGATATTATTATGAATGGTGAACAGCGAAAATTTTAACTTGCATTCAAAATAAATACATTTGTTTATTCAACAATCTGATTATCCGTTATCTGTTTTTCCAACATAAAATATTTTTTTTAAAACATTATCTTTTTAATCAACCAAAAGTTCAAAAACACTAGCAATTTTAAATATTTTACAAAAGTTTTTGCGGCTCCCCTAGAAAATTCCATGGCGCACCGGTTGCCCGACAGTGTCCTACTTAAATTACCAGAGGGAGGCCTCAAGATTGGTGACATCAGGGTGACCCCACCTCCTAAGGAACCACCCACAAAATACAAGTGTACCTAAGGGAACGCGATTTTACATATAGAAACATAATAATTCATACACAGAAGACTATTAACAAAAAAATAAATAATTACAAAAAGACATAAAAAGAACTTAAATAGAGGCCAGGGGGGATACCCTGGCAGACATATAATACAGAGCAGCCATGGATGGGGCATTAGTCCTTTATAGACTGTACTCACACACACACGCACACGCGCAAACACTACCACTTTAGAACAGTCAAAAACTCATTGAACTTAAAATACCTTGAACTTGAAAAATTCACATATTCCTCCTATATTAAGTGGATTATATATTTTTATTTGAAGTTTTTATATATGTTACCAGAAATGTATGAAACGCAGGCATTGTATATAATGACTAGGCAATATATAGAATGCCTGCCGTTTTTGGGCAAAGTATGAAATATTCGAATTATTTTAATATTAAATATACTTTCCCTAGGCATTGTATGTAATACCTAGGCATTATATAGAATGACAAATGCTATTTAGGCAAAGAATTAAAAGAGAGTCATGAAAAGGCTTTTATTGAAAAGACGTATATGAAAATGAAAGAAACACAAAATAAAGTATAGGACTTTCTTATTGAGGAAAACAAGAGAAAGTAAAATATGAACCTACTTGTTGCAACAAGGATGGAAAGAGTTTTATTTTAAATTGCACTTAATTCCGAACAAAGACTGAAATGCAAATGGGGAATTCTCCATCTGAGGCGAGCGTCGAAAGTCACGCGCCTTGCCACGTCACATTAGAAACATCATTAGTGGGAGTATTTTATACTTTGTCGGTTTGTCTTTTGGCATTGCATAGAATGCCTAGGAAATGCGTGACATATTAATCGTTTCATACTTTGACGTCCAATTTTCGGCATTCTATATATTGCCTAGGCATTCTGTACAATGCCTGCCTTTCATACATTGCCGGTAACATATATATTGAATTAATTATTGTTATGGTTTTGCCCGGAATTTTGTCCCTTGCTCAATTTTGTTTTCATTATATTTAGCCATTTAGTTTGATATTTTCTTTTATTAGTTATGTTTTGTTTTCATTATTTCTTCATTTTATTTATTCAGAATTATTTTATTTATTAATATTTTGCATTTCTGTCTTATGCTGTTAATGTATACATTAATTCTCTATGTTTTCTGCCCTGACCTCCTTACGTGAAGCCTTGGAGGGCGGGCCACCCAATTCAACACTTATGGAGGCATTGCCAATTGTATTTAAGACAAGGCAGCATTTACTTTGGCTGATTCAGCAGTGACGTTTGTGCCTGTTGTGCAGATTGTGCTTTTTTTCTGAGTTTGGATTTTTTGGTTTTGATCCCCAGTTCTTGACAACTTAAGGCAAAGCATAGCTGTTTCCTTTGTTTTTTAATCCTCTCAATATATGTTTAAATATTGAAGGATCTGTTTTTTTTTCAGTTTTCTCTGGCCAGAGGTGTTTAACTATTTTGAACATTTATATTTATGACTGTTAAGCCTTTGTTCACTTTTTGGCCGGTGCAGGGTATAAGCCTGGGTCTTGAGTTTTGGAATGGTTATCTAAGGTGGTGAAACCTACACTCATGGTCCGACCTGTAAAGCACTGCAGGTTTTGTTATGATATGAAGATTTCTCCATGGCAAAATAAAAGAGGCCTTCAAAGTATAAGCCAAGCAACAACCCAGAATTATATGTGGCCAGTCCAGCAAAGTCTCACTTGACATCAGCCTGGACAATAAGGCATCCTGCTGGCTTCAGCTGAAACAGGCCCAAAATTGTGAAGCTGGAAATACAATTATAAAGCCACACAAGAGGGAGGATTACCGACAACCTTTGGCTTGTGCATAGAACGGTCAACAAAGAATCAGGTCAGGTAAGGGAGCATGCACTGGCACAGTGCGGTGCCTATGCTCACCTCAACACGTAACAACTCAGAATCCTGGTTGGCAACCCCCTAGGGAAGACACACAGACTAACTCATGATGAGAGACAATGAAGATGTGGGCATATCTGTGATGTGATGGGAAGTACAAGTGAAGAGAAAATGAGGGAAGCCAAAGTGGAGATGGATATATAAAGTACAAGAAGATCTGAAGGAAAATGGTCTGAATGGGTAGGAGGTGGTGCAGGACCAAGCTGTTTGGAGAAGGTTGATCAAGCACATCAACCCTGAATAGAAGTGGGTGATATTGATGAAGAAGAAGCAGAAGTTGTTTGCCAGCACAAAGCAGTGGATGGGCAAAGGTCTGTTAGCCAATTAGACCTGATTAGGAGAGTTATGAGGGAAGCATAGCAGAGGAGGGTATAGAGACCACATATCTGTTTGGAATTATGAAAAAGGAATGATGCAAATGAGTACGGAAGATGAATTGGAAGTAGGCGGGTGGGGACAGAAACTCCTTTTTAAATGAATGATTCCCACCCCTGAGCCTTCTCAGATAACCAGAGGGACAGCTTCAAAGTGGTAATGTCAGGGTGATCCCACCTCATGGAGTTCCACCCCCAAAGAACATAAGACATAAATAAATTTTAAAGAGACAACATACAATAATAATCTTCACATAAAATGTGTTAAAACACATATAAAACAATGAATTATATACACATGTTAAAACATAATAGGTCATAGGGTGTATGAGAACATGGGGACAACCTTTAAAAAAGATTTTAGGGAGACTACAAGGCAGTTTGAGAGGAATATAGCAGATAAGGCAAAAGATGACCCAAAGAGGTTCTTTCAGTATTTTATTAATGAAAGAACAGTCAAGGAGAAGATAAAGAGCATCAGAAATAGTAAAGGAGAATTAAAAAATGCAGACATTGAAATCACAAATGCTCTAAACTTGCATTTTTCTGAGGTCTTCACATGTGAGGAAGTACAGTAGATAAGCTTCCAGAGGTAAAAAGGACCACTAAGGAGAAACTAAAGGATTTGGAAATTGTAGAGAGAGAAGTGCTGCTTAGATTAAAAGGCTAAAATCAAACAAATCACCAAAGCAGATAATACAGTCATATGAAAAAGTTTGGGAACCCCTCTCAGCCTGCATAATAATTGAGTCTCCTTTCAACAAAAAAGATAACAGTGGTATGTCTTTCATTTCCAAGGAACATCTGAGTACTGCGGTGTTTTCTGAACAAAGATTTTTAGTGAAGCAGAATTTAGTTGTAGAAATTAAATCAAATGTGAAAAACTGGCTGTGCACAAATGTGGGTCCCCTTGTCATTTTGCTGATTTGAATGCCTGTCACTGCTCAATGCTGATTACTTACAACACCAAATTGGTTGGATGAGCTCGTTAAGCCTTGAACTTCATAGACAGGTGTGTCCAATCATGAGATATAAAGTTATTTAAGGTGGTCAATTACAAGTTGTGCTTCCCTTTGACTCTCCTCTGAAGAGTGACAGCATGGGATCCTCAAAACAACTCTCCAAAGATCTGAAAACAAAGATTGTTCAGTCTCCTGGTTTAGAGGAAGGCTACAAAAAGCCATCTCAGAGGTTTAAACTGTCAGTTTCAACTGTAAGGAATGGAATCAGGAAATGGAAGGCCACAGGCACAGTTGCTGTTAAACCCAGCAGGTCTGGCAGGCCAAGAAAAATACAGGAGCAGCATATGAACAGGATTGTGAGAATGGTGACAGACAACCCACAGATCACCTCCAAAGACCTGCAAGAACATCTTGCTGCAGATGGTGTATCTGTACATCGTTCTACAATTCAGCACAATTTGCACAAAGAACATCTGTATGGCAGGGTGATGAGAAAGAAGCCCTTTCTGCACTCACGCCACAAACAGAGTCACTTGTTGTATGCCAATGTTCATTTAGACAAGACAGATTCATTTTGGAACAAAGTGCTTTGGACTGATGAGACAAAAATTGAGTTATTAGGTCATAACAAAAAGCGCTTTGCATGGCGGAAGAAGAACACCGCATTCCAAGAAAAACACCTGCTGCCTACTGTCAAATTTGATGGAGGTTCCATCATGCTGTGGGGCTGTGTGGCTAGTTCAGGGACTGGGGCCCTTGTTAAAGTTGAGGGTCGGAAGAATTCAACCCAAAATCAACAAATTCCTCAGGATAATGTTCAAGCATCAGTCACAAAGTTGAAGTTACGCAGGGGTTGGATATTCCAACAAGACAATGACCCAAAACACAGTTCGAAATCTACAATGGCATCCATGAAGAGGGAGAAGTACAATGTTCTGGAATGGCCGTCACAGTCCCCTGACTTGAATATCATCAAAAATCTATGGGATGATTTGAAGCAGGCTGTCCATGCTCAGCAGCCATCAAATTGAACTGAACTGGAGAGATTTTGTATGAAGAATGGTCAGAAATACCTCCATCCAGAATCCAGACACTCGTCAAAGGCTATAGGAGGACAGCGTCTAGAGGGTGTTAGATTAGCAAAAGGAGGCTCAACTAAGTATTGATGTCATATCTCTGTTGGGGTGCCCACGTTTATGCACCTGTCTAATTCTGTTATGATGCATATTGCATATTTTCAGTTAATCCAATAAACTTAATGTCACTGCTGAAATACTACTGTTTCCATAAGGCATGTCATATATTAAAAGGAAGTTGCTCAGCCAATGATAAACAAAAATCCAAAGAATTAAGAGGGGTTCCCAAACTTTTTCATATGACTGTATTTACCCTCTTACCCTAGGTTCTTAAGGAGGTTGGCGAGTACATATATAAAATCTTGTCACATATTTTTAGGAAGTCACTGCACACTGGGGAAAGACTGGATAATGGCAAATACTATCCTGTGATATAAAAAGGGTGATAGGCCAGTAAGCTTAACGTGCCTCACAGGGAAATTATTGGAAGGAATTATTAAGGATATGACTGAGCAACACATGGCAAGAAGAGTTTTACTGAACAGCCAGCATGGGTTCAAAAGATGGAGGTCAAGTTTTACCAACACTTTGGAATTCTATGAGGAACCAACAAAAAGATACGGTCAAAGTGGAGCTTAGAAGCTAAATCAGAGGTTGGGCATCAAACTAGAAGAAGTGGGAGTTTGGGGTGTTTTTTGTAGATGGGTGCGGAATTGGCTCAGACAAAGGGAGCAGAAGGTGATGGTGCGAGGAACCTCATCAGAATTGGCTAATGTTAAGACTGGTGACTAGGAGGGGTCAGTGCTACTATATTTAATATATATAAATTATTTGGATAGAAATATAAATAAGAAGCTGGTTAAGTTTATAGATGATACCAAGCTAGGTGGATTGGTCGATAATTGAGAATCCATTGAATCATCATAGAGGGACTTGGACACCACACAGGCTTGGGCAGATTTGTGTCAGATAAAAGTTAATGTAAGTAAATGTAAAGTATTACACGTAGGAAGTAAAAATGTGTGGTTTGAATGCACAATGGGCAGTCTGAAAATTAAAAGTACACCTTATGAGGACTTAGGAGTCGTGGTCAACACTATCAGTTGCCATTGTTCAGAAACCATTAAGAAGGCTAACAGAATGTCAGGTTATATAGTGCCTTGATGTGCGGAGCACAAGTCACAGGAGGTTCTGCTGGAGCTTTATAACACACTGGCGAGGCCTCATCTGGAGTCCTGTGTGCAGTTTTGGTCTCCAGGCTACAAAAAAGACATAGCAGCACTAGAGAAAGTCCAGGGAAGAGCAACCAGGCTGATTACAGGGCTACAGTGGATGAATTATGAGGAAAGATTAATAGAGAGGAGCCTTTATAGTTTAAGCAAAAAAAGATTAAGAGGTGACCTGATTGAAGTGTTTAAAATTATGAACGGAATTAGTCCAGTGGGTCAAGACTGTTACTTTAAAATGAGTTCATCAAAAACACGGGGACACAGTTGGAAACTTGTTAAGGGTAAGTTTCACACAAACATTAAGTTTTTCTTTACACAGAGGGCCATAGACACATAGAATAAGTGACCAAGTAGTTCGGTAGACAGTAGGACTTTAGGGACCTTCAAAACTCGAGTTGATGTTATTTTAGAAGAATTAAGTGGATTGGACTGGCAAGCTTTGTTGGGCTGAATGGCCTGTTCTCGTCTTAAATAGTTCTAATGTTCTAAAAAATGTGTTGTTTCTGAAGACTGCATACATTATGAGCATTTTGAAAAGACAGGATAGCAACATTTTAACAGTTTATTTGCTTTATGTATTTTGGTTAATGTTTTTGCATAATATGCACATTTTCATGTGTCAATTGTACTCATTTTTTTTAATTCATGTTTATTTCTTTCTCTCTCTCTCTCATTTATAATGTGCAGAGATCGGTGCAGGATGATAAAAGAAGACCCAGAAAACAGAGGTAGTTATTTTTTCTGGTTCACTTAATAATAATGGTCATATTAAGGTTTTAAAACCAATGAAGCTTTACTTTACTCTGCTAAAGACTAATTACTAGAAGACGTACAACACTGTAGCCAGCTCGGAAATGAGGGAGTGAATCCAAGGCAGGTGCCTGAGCTTCAACACAGATTTGAATTTGATAGCAAGTGAAATCTTAATGACAGCCATAATCTTTTGGTCATTTTTGTCCATTTTCTTGGTTTTAAGGGTAAGAGCTTTATTTATGGTTGCAATTAATATCCATTGGTATTCATCTCCCTCACATTTTCTCCGTTTTTGTTTAAATCTGCTGCACATTAACATGCTGTAATTAAAAGCACAAAGAGCAGGTCCATCCTTCCAGTTTTGAACCTGATTAATGGAATTCCAAGGTCACGGTGGGCCAGCAGCATCAGGGGCAAACTGGCAATGACACAATCATTCACATACCCACCAATGTTTAGCCACCAGTTAACCACGGATCTGGAATTTGAACAAGCTTGTGGAAAAGCCCACACACACTAGAGGAGATCATGAAAACTCCACATAGCCAACAAGTAGCCTTGCCATTTGAACCCCTAAAGTTGTAGCAGACTAAAACCCAGCTAGGATTCACACCGTCGAAAAAAATGTTTTTTTTTTTTAGGTGGGGATCCCAGGAACACTCCCATCCTTGGTACGACTCACACACACTCCCTGACAGAGACAAAAAAGTAACTGGTAATAAAATACATTAAAGAATGTATTAAACAATAATAAATGATATATAGGCAAACTACAACGATTCCACCCCAGCTCCCCTTACAGCGATATACAATAAACACGAACTCAATAATAACAAACCACTAACAAAAAACACACACTAGAAAACGGCAACTGATGAAATTAAATGATGGAGGTAGATAGTCCAGAGGGTTCGGTGGCAACTGGGTGACAGTCAACTCAGCGAAAAGACAACTCGACGAAAAACAACCTGGTGAAAAGACAACTCGACGAAAGACAATTTGTTGAAGAAACAACTTGGCGAAATACAACTCGGCAACATCCTTTACCAGTTAGGTAATAGTTAGGTTCAAAGAGATTTTTTAATAATATTTGAATGACAACATGATTTAAAATGTTGAAAATAAATTTTTATAATTGACGAACGAACTTTATTCTGCAGATGGAACAAACTCTATCTTACATTATCTTCTGCAACCAAAATTGCTTAATCCTTTATATAAATTGTATTGATTGTAATCATATGATAAAGTTATTTAGAATACAAAAGGTGACCTGCAAGTACGGCTTAAGGAATATCTTTACTCTCAACATATTGGGGCTCTCATAAAGCAGGTGATTTTGTGGATTTTCCGGCATCCTGCGTTCTCATTTAAATATCATAAAAAAATCTCTTTGAACCTGTTACCTAACTGGTAAAGGATGTCGCCGAGTTGTCTTTTCGCCGAATTGTCTTTTCGACAAATTGTCTTTCGCTGAGTTGTCTTTTCGCCAAGTTGCCTTTTCGCCGAGTTGTCTGTTGCCCAGTTGCCCCTGAACGAGTACAGAGATCAGTATGCTGTATGTGAATGTAAAGATCAGTCCTACCTGTATTTCCTGATGAGTTGATGGTGTTTGAATGGGATCAGGAGCGCTCCTTTCTTTGCAGGATAACAACAAATCCTCAGACAGTCCTCATGCAGCAGGAAGACGCCAGACAGTCCCATACACCCAAAACAGGAGACAATCGAGGACAAAAACAAGAATGCACAGGTAGCAAAACAGGAAGGCAAACAGACAGGCAACTCCAGACGAGAAACACAAAAGACTTCTTCCCTCTCTGCGGAATTGGCCACCTTTTAAATGTCACGCCGGCCTCCTTGTGCCCAGCAGCCCCTGCACCCTCAGCAGATGACCAATCCGAGCCATCGCAGGGACTGCTGGGAGTTGAAGTTTCATTCCCCAGTAGCACTGCTGCAAAACTAGATCAGCGAGCTGGCAATGCTAACACCTCCATTATCACAGTATCTGTGCCCTTCAGTCAGGATCTGACTGTGGCTGAGGAATCTTTTTATTTTAATTCTTATTATATCTTTGTCAGAGAATGTCTCCATTATTTGTTTCATTAACTGTTAAGCTTGATTTTTCTATATAGGAAATGCTCATTATTCCTGACATTCTCATTTCTGTCCCATCTAACTTCTTCTCCGGCTGTGCTCCCTTTAATGTCCATGTCTCAGCTCCACACATCATTGCTGGTCATACCGTTGTATTCAAAACCTTACCTTGAACCTTTGCCTTAATTCTCCGATCACACAATACTCCTGATACTTTCTTCGACCGCATAGCTTGAGTTTTGACTCAAGTGTGGGACCTTCTCTAGACATGTTGTATGACTTTCTTAATCAGTCCAGATAATTGAGTTGATGACTGGTGGTCTCCAAATAAGCTGTAGAAACATCTCACACTGCACTCTGTGGGTTTTCTTTGTATATAGTTTTGCATCTTTGGCTACCACTGATCACAAATATTTAAACTTATCCACTTTTTTCTGTAGCTCTCCCTACATACTAACCTTTGAATCCTAAGCATCATCATGCCTCATATATGCTGTCTCCTACTCCAAGCAATAATGAGTTCACCGATGCTTCTCAATAGAAGATTTTCAAATGATGTACTTTCGTTGAAGATACCTCAATGAGAATAAATTGAACCGTTCTATCCAACAGAGGGCGCTAGCTCCCTGGTTGGAATAAGTTTGTTTGTAATTGTGGCGTTTTAAGTAATCCGAAACTATATAGATATAATGTAAAAAAGCAATATCCCTCCCATAGTGATACGGCGGTAAGAAATCACATAAGAGAAAATAACTTAGCTTTCTTTAATGACTATTTACGTGGCATAACAGATGAGGAAGCCATGACAAGCCCTTGTGTAGAGTCTGCCATTTTTGTCGCTGCGCTGGAAGGATTTTCAGGATCAGATGACATAATCTTCCATCCGTCCGTCGGCTTCAAAGGTGTGCCGGGCAATGTTCGAAGGCTTTATACTCTTTCTCCATGTGCAGGCCCTTACTTAGGTAAATCATGCCATTCCAAACAATCAAAGGGAGGCATGCTGACTCTTAACACACAGAAATAGTTCACGTTGCCCATTTGTCTTTGTCTATCTTATCCTATGCTTGGCCTAGAAGTTCTAAAAGCTGAGCCCCTTTGTACTAAATCTGACTCAGCTGTGCATGTAAAAAGAAAAGTAGATTTAAAATATTTTTACAGAGCACAGTGACATCAAACTTATATTCTGATTACAACCGTCCCGACAAATACGTGTGTCGTCATGCATGTGTTTCTGTTGTGACGTATGGCCAGAGTCCTTGCCCTCACTAGAAGAACTGGTGGAGTGTATCCATAACATCACTTCCCCTGGAGCGCTTGGTTGCAGCCCCCTTAGGTTTTAGCAGTGCCTCAAACTCCTGCGGGGCTCCATGGGGGTTTGGAGTTTGGTGCAGCCCTGTTGGGGTCCTAGGGTTGCCGCCATAGGGTTCTCCGGTATATTAAAGAGTTTTTAATTTGCATCACCCTAATCAGTCATGAAGGATATGCTGGGCCTGTTGGATGAGCACCAGAGCTATTAGTGGGAACTCACACATCATACAATAGTAGCAACTACTGTATAAGTGTGGAAGGAGACTCCCTTGTTATTTTTCACGTAAAGAATAATGCCCGGACCCTAAACAAGTACATCATCAATTCTCCGGGAAGGTGTCTTTGTAAAGGGAATTGCTGTGAAAAGATCTTTCTGATTCACCTTCTCAGAACCTGGCCAGACTTCCATCCATCCATCCATCCATTTTCCAACCCGCTGAATCTGAACACAGGGTCACGGGGGTCTGCCGGAGCCAATCCCAGCCAACATAGGGCACAAGGCAGGAACCAATCCCGGGCAGGGTGCCAACCCACCGCAGGACACACACACCGAGCACACACTAGGGCCAATTTAGAATCGCCAATGCCGAAACCGATGTTTTATATTATTTGAAATTGGAAAAAATCAAATTCTCAGTTAGAGGATCTGTACAAAATTTTTTCAAAACCTGGCAGGATCTAATCAATATTATTTTAGAATAAGAGAAATAACTATTACCGCATTTAACTCCCTTCTCCATCTCTTATTTACCTATATATTTATTTCTTCCTTTCTTTTATTTATTGTTGCCTTATTAAAAAGCCCTAAGCAATTCTCCTTTTTTCTCAGGGGTGGGGGTTGATTTGTCTTCAATTTTGTTTGGTTATAAATTGATCTATTTGTATGGAATGATTACAATAAAAATTAATAAATAAAATATAAAAAAAAAAAAAAAGAATCGCCAATGCACCTAACCTGTATGTCTTTGGACTGTGGGAGGAAACCGGAGCGCCCGGAGGAAATCCCTGCAGACACGGGGAGAACATGCAAACTCCACGCAGGGAGGACCCGGGAAGCAAACCCTGGTCTCCTAACTGCGAGGCGGCAGCACTACCCACTGCGCCACCGTGCCACCCCGGCCAGACTTCCAATTAAAGTAAATGTTCCGTTAAACTCAATAGAATTTTCTAGTTTCTGTTAAAAGTCTTCAGACAAAACCATAACATTACTAAAGCGGATAGGGGAAAAAAAGTTTTCCTTTTGTTTATCATCTTGAAACACATGCAAGTGTCTGCTCTTCAAGGTGAGCAGCGAGGCAAGGAGGTGACAAAGGAATGGCAAAGGTCTGATTGATAGAGTGGCATTAAAGGGGAGGAGTGGCAGGAAGGCTAATTAAAAAGACCTGGAAGACAAGCACTGTAGACATTGAAATAGATTCTCACCCACTCAGGAAGAATTTGTTAGAAAATAAATACAATCTGTGGCAGAAGGAGTAGCTTTTATGCATCATTAAGAACTGGAAGGTCACTCGAAAGATAAGTGCGACAGCAGGTGGTGACAGGAAAGAAACATTGGGAGCCATGTCTGCAGGCTGCAGTGACCAAGGTCTTATTTTGCTGAGCAGTGAATGCTCTTTCTGGTCATGTGAAATCCATTCATTTGTTGTGGTATTGTTTTACAAAATGAAAAATGAAGTATGCATTTCGGCCTTAAAAGAGGTCTTGATTTATCCATCTATTTATCTTTAAAACCTAATTTTTTTTTTGGTCCGGCTGAGATAATGCAATATCTACAGTGGATATCAGTCTATTTCAGTGTGCTTATGCACTTCAGTAACAGCCAAGATGCTATTGAACAGTGGAGAACGACACGTGACCACAGGGAGAACGTTTCAACATCTCACAGAAGGCATCTCAGCTGGGAATTCAGCGGAGGTTAATGTGCCACTGAGCTGTGAGCCATGGTGCCACCCAGATTTTTTTTTTGTTGCAGTCACATAATATAAATCTGAGAAATCACATTCTCATTCCTCGTTCTCGTTGCCTGCCATACTCCTTTGTTAGCTGTGTTCTCACCTATTGAGATAGCCATTTCTGTCCGCCCGTCCATGTCCGTCTGTCCACGTGAAACAACTCGTCTTGTTCAACTTGCTTAAAGGGTAAATTTCACACATTGTTAGGGTTAGGGTTAGGAACATTAGGAAGTTTTCCTTTGCACCAGGGGCGTCAAACTCCGGTCCTGGAGGGCCGCAATGGCTGCAGGTTTTCATTCTAACCATCTCCTTAATTAGTGACCTGTTTTTGCTGCTAATCAACTTATTTCAAATCAAATCAAATCAAATAGGCATTTATTGTTAATTCACTATATGTTCAGAACATACAGGAGAATTGAAATACTGTTTCTCTGTCATCTTCATAGTACAATCTTTATATATAATACGCTACCGTGGCTGTTCATTTGTCTGTCCAGGATTTTAATTCACCTGTAGCTCGCAAACCGTTTCACCTGTTGACTTGAAATTTGGTACACATACAGTTAGGTCCATAAATATTTGGACAGAGACAACTTTTTTCTAATTTTGGTTCTGTACATTACTACAATGAATTTTAAATGAAACAACTCAGATGCAGTTGAAGTGCAGACTTTCAGCTTTAATTCAGTGGGGTGAACAAAACAATTGCATAAAAATGTGAGGCAACTAAAGCATTTTTTGAGAAAAATGGTTTGGAAATGTGCATTTCCAGTGTCAGTCATTTTCCAACCCACTATATCCTAACTACAGGGTCACGGGGAACTGCTGGAGCCAATCCCAGCAAACACAGGACACAAGGCAGGATACAAACCCCGGGCAGGACGCCAGGCAACCGCAGGGCACACACACACACACCAACACACTAGGGACATGCATTTCCAGGGTGTGAAAATAAAATGACAAAAATAATCATTCACAGTCTGTATGGTTCAATAAAAAATAATTCAATTCAATTCTTTATTGTCATGTGTACAAGTTCAAGTACCATGTACAATGAAATGCTTGCTTGCATGTGTCCTGCAGGCAGTGAACATAGACAAAAAATGAATGAATATAAATAAGTAAGTAAATAAAACCAGAATCAAACTTATGGCTTAGGTTGGCAAGCAGTGTAGCACAGTATGTAACCAATAGTACAAGGTGCGATCCAAAAGTTCCCGGAATGCATTTATTTAAAAGCATACACACCAAATAACAATTAATGCTGAACAGTTCCTTCAAAATAGTCACCCGCTGAGTCGATACACCAATCCCAGCGAGATTTCAACCTTTCAAAGCACCTCTGGAAGTCATATTTTGTCAGTGTGTTCAAGACGTCAGTTGTTACCGCTTGGATCTCCTCCACCGTCTCAAATCTGCGTCCCTTAAGCCTCATCTTCATCTTAAGATATAAAAAAAAAATCAGACGGCGCTAAATCAGGGGAGTACGGAGGGTGGGAAATGGCAGTAAACTTTGCAGAAGCCAAAAATTTGCGCACAATCAGAGATATGTGAGCTGGTGCATTGTCGTGATGCAAAACATAAACATTAACCAAAATGTTAACATTATTCAAAGTTATTGTCTGTTTTTACCTACATTTTTATTACTCTTTAATTTAATATTGTTTTTTTTTGTATCAGTATGCTGCTGCTGGAGTATGTGAATTTCCCCTTGGGATTAATAAAGTAGATAGATAGATAGACTGTTTTACCTTTCCATAACATTAGAGTGAAATTGTACTAATCAATTCAAAAACAACTATAGATAGACAGACAGACAGACAGACAGACAGACAGACAGACAGATAGATAGATAGATAGATAGATAGATAGATAGATAGATAGATAGATAGATAGATAGATAGATAGATAGATAGATAGATAGATAGATAGATATGTGAATTTCCCCTTGGGATTAATAAAGTATCTATCTATCTATCTATCTGTCTATCTATCTATCTATCTATCTATCTATCTATCTATCTATCTATCTATCTATCTATCTATCTATCTATCTATCTATCTATCTAAAAGAAATGACTTGTCAGCCCACATCTGAGGACGTCTTCGGCGAATTCGATTTTGCAAAAGCCTTAGAACAACCCTGTGGAATGCTTGTTGCAACATTTCATAGCTTTCTTTTGCTGTTTTTCCCAGTTTAAAACAGACTTTAACACACACTCTTTGCTCTTTCAAATCACTCATTTTCACGAACAACCCTTCACAGACACGACCGAAGTTTAAACGAGAACTACGACCTGAAAAACAACTGTGCTGACGTTATAACGCGTGATAACAGCTCTCAAGGACAACTTGAACTGCTATCTAGCGGCGATTGATATAACCAAACCCTTCTGGCTGCAGAATAAATGAATTCCTGGAACTTTTGGATCGCACCTCGTATATCAAATCGCTTTGGATGAAGGCGTCAGCCAAATAAATAAATAAATCAACACCCTAACTTGGAGACCTGCTAGTCTGTAGGGCTCATTTTTCCATGGATGACTACTTACAGGCAAAGTGTCATCTAAATTTTATTAATGTTCTAACAAGTTGGAATCTGCTGTCTATGTAAGCAGCTTCAGCCACTAATATTATAAAATGCTATTAAAAACATATGTCATGTATACTACAAGTATATGTAATTACATTCTATTTTCACTGTTATTTTTGAATATGCCCCGCTGTCACAAAAATCTGTAATGCACAAAACTCTTTGATAAGGTGACTAGAACTTGCTGAATTGCTCCTGAATGTTATGCCATGCGTTACATTTGTGTAAAAAGATTTTTCATCTTTCGTTTTTTGTTGAGTGCTTCTTTTCTTATATAATTCCTTCCACCAGTGTCAAATTCATGAAACTGAACGCTGAATAATTATCCATATATCCATCCAGAAGCTAAATGATTATCCATCTATCCATCCATCTTCTGTGGCGGCCTAATCCCAATCAGGGTTACCTTTTGATATACTTTAGCTAAGAGCAAGACTGTTAATGGTATAGTAAGCCAGAGTTTGATATATCTTCATGGAATTAAATTGATAAGCTGAAAAATTATTATTGTTTTCTCTCTTGGGGCCAGATAATATGCTTGAGATGTTATTGTAGGATCATTTTTCATATTTCTGCTTTATGCTTTGAATTGTACACAGATGCTGTCCGAACATAACATATCCTGGCAAATTCCAAGTGACAGTGAACTTGAATTTGAACCCTGGACTGGTTGTCTGTCCAATACAGGACCCACACGTTCACACAGTGCCAATTTAAAATGGCCCCTTCACCCAATGTTTATGACTCTGGAGAACTGCGCACCCAGACAAAATCTTAGGCAGACAAAAATGGAGAATTCCTGCCCCTTTCGTTTTCAAGTTTGAATGATCGCTGCTTTTCAAAGTGAGTTTATTGTGTCAGAATAAAAAGATGAGAAAACCACAAAAAGTTTTGGGGCAGCCACCCCGTATATTGTAGTTGGTTGCTGTCAAGACAAAGAAAACGAGTTTAACCGAGTTCAAAACGGAACTGATGCATATATGGCAAAATATCGGTTGTAAAGTCTGGCAGAGGAAATTAGATCATCAGGGCCGGAACTGGAAATACAATACAATACAATTTATTTTTGTATAGCCCAAAATCACACAAGAAGTGCCTTTTGACAGCGTCCCCCAGCCTCTCTAAGAAGACAAGGAAAAACTCCCAAAAAAACCCTTGTAGGGAAAAAATGGAAGAAACCTCAGGAAAGGCAGTTCAAAAAGAGACCCCTTTCCATGTAGGTTAGGTGTGTAGTGGGTGTCAAAAACAAGGGGGTCAATACAATACAAAACACAGAACAGAGCAAATCCTCAATACAGTATAAAAATAAAAATTTTACAAATACGGAGCAGAATTTAACAGTAAATGATATCCCATAATATGATTTGGATTTGTTTAGAGACCTGGAGACCTCAGCCATCAAGCTGCCTCCCCCATTTGGCCAGCCAATCCGGTGAAAGGACCCCTCTACCCCACGATTCCTGCGATCCTCCATCAGAGATGACTTTACCTTAGGCAGGCAAAACAACTTGACAGGTGGGCAATTGCACCAAGTGCCACATTTGAGTCCCAAGAAGAGAAAAAGAATAGGTGAGGGTTAGTAACAAATTCTAACTATCATGTTACTTATGTTTTAGTGCTAATGACTGACAACAGAGATGGAGTCTGTACAGTTAATCAGCAGCTCTAGTCAGGGTGTGCTGAACTGAAGTAGTGAGTCTTCAGCTGGGATTTGAAAGCTGAGACCGAAGGGGCATCTCTTATAGTAGCAGGCAGACCATTCCACAGTTTAGGGGCCCTGTAACTAAAAGCTCGACCTCCCACTGTTATTTTATTACTCTTTGCAATCATTAGCACACCGGATTTTGAAATCTGCCCTAAACTTAACCGGGAGCCAGGATTTAAGAACTGGAGTTATGTGTTCATATTTTCTTCTTCTTGTAATAATTCTTGCAGCAGCATTTTGGATTAACTGGCAGCTGTATAAAGAACAGAAATTACATCATCAGGGCCAAAACCAAAGGTGACGTGATCAGGGCCGAAGCCAGAAGTAACGTCATCAGGGCCAGGCAGGATTTCCTGTACAGGAGAAAATGAGAAAGGGTTGATGCACTCCGCCCTCCCCTGGTCCAGCATGGAATTACAGTAATCCCTCCTCCATCGCGGGGGTTGCGTTCCAGAGCCACCCGCGAAATAAGAAAATCCACGAAGTAGAAACCATATATTTATATGGTTATTTTTATATATTTTAAGCCCTTATAAACTCTCCCACACTATTATAAACATTTCACGCACAATTATACAGCATAAACCCTTTGTATTCTCTTAGATATTAGGTAAGATTCGTTGAAATTATATATGTAAACACAGTTTACATACAGTAAAACCTAAATATTATTTTAAAGATATCGAGCGTCTCCGATATCACATATGTTACAGCCATTACGACAGACAGGCCACCATCAATAAATACGTACAATGCAAGAAAAATTGTATACAGTAAAATGTGTGTACAGTGACACTAAACTATGTCCATGTAATAAGTACTGTACGTAAATAATTAATTATGGTTACTCACCAACAATGACACGACGACTTATCCAATAACGATGAGTTTAATTTTACTGCACAACAAAGGATAGCGTTACAGCTCTTCTAAAGGAGCCTCTTCAGGGGACTGTTTAGCACCGCCATTGTTCTTCTTCCATCACTCTTCAATCCAAATCCCTAAAACAGATTCCATCCAGACTACTGCCTTATCACGTCCACTTGCAACTCGTTTTGCACCCTGGTTAAAAGACACTGCAGCTGTAGATCTTATATACTTTTCCTCCTTTTTAAATAAAAAGAATCGTGGACTCATTTATGCTGTAATGGTGTCCTGCAGCGGTGTAGCTGTTTCCTTCCTTCAACATATCCAAAACTTTTACCTTTTCTGCAATCATTTGCATCTTAATGCTGAATGAGTGAGATTAGACTTCCTGGTTAATGCAGCACTCCGTCGCTGAGCCAATCAGCAGCACACAGGAACTTAACCGCGTGCTCTGATTGGGTAGTTTCTCAGCCATCCGCCAATAGCGTCCCTTGTTTCAATTCAAATGCGTCCTTTGTTTGAATTCAAATGGGCAAATCAACTGAGGAAGCACACGTACTGTAGACCGCAGACATCCGCGAAGCAGTGAAAAATCTGCGATATATATTCACATATGCTTACATTTAAAATCCGCGATGGAATGAAGCCGCGAAAGACGAAGCGCGATATAGCGAGGGATCACTGTACCCCAAATCAATCCCTTTAGCTGCCTCCCATGAACACGTGTGTGACAATTGTCCCTACCTCACTGTATGACATTAGCCCAGGGGTGGGCAATGTCGGTCCTGGAGAGCCACAGTGGCTGCAGGTTTTTGTTCCAACCCAATTTCTTAATGAGAAGTCATTTACTGCTGACGAAGCACTTATTGCTTAAGTGATATTTTGATGCTTCATTTTAGTGGTCTCGCTTGTTAAGGTTCCCCACCCTTACTTGTTTATTTCAATCTTAAACAGCTGCATTCACTGTTTTGATGGCTCCTTATTAGCAGTAAGATGTAAATGACAAAGCAGTCAGCACTTCACCATCTAGCTTGTTTCTATTTACATCTCTGTGTGTTCATCATGCCCTGTTTGATTTATTAAAACACTTAATAGAAAAATGTAACAGACTGAAAATGATGCGTTTTAGGCTTCAAATCATTTTGATGATATCCTTAGAAAGGAAAAAATCTACAATATAAGAACCTTACATTGTAGACTAACAAGCCGTAAAATGAAATAAGGTCTGAGATTGTAAAGGATTGGTTTCTAATTAAGCAATTGGGTTGAAATGAAAACCTGCAGCCACTGTGGCCCTCCAGGACCGACTTTGCCCACCCCTGCATTAGCCTGTTCTGGTTAACCTTGAAAATATAGTTAGGTCCATAAATATTTGGACAGAGACAACTTTTTTCTAATTTTGGTTCTGTACATTACCACAATGAATTTTAAATGAGACAACTCATATGTAGGTGAAGTGCAGACTTTCAGCTTTAATTCAGTGGGGTGAACAAAACGATTGCATAAAAATGTGAGGCAACTAAAGCATTTTATAACACAATCCCTTCATTTCAGGGGCTCAAAAGTAATTGGACAATTGACTCAAAGGCTATTTCATGGGCAGTTGTGGGCAAGTCCGTCATTATGTCATTATCAGTTAAGCAGATAAAAGGCCTGGAGTTGATTTGAGGTGTGGTGCTTGCATGTGGAAGATTTTGCTGTGAACAGACAACATGCAGTCAAAGGAGCTCTCCATGCAGGTGAAAGAAGCCATCCTTAAGCTGCGAAAACAGAAAAAACCCATCCGAGAAATTGCTACAATATTACGAGTGGCAAAATCTACAGTCTGGTCCATCCTGAGAAAGAAAGCAAGCACTGGTGAACTCAGCAACACAAAAAGACCTGGACGTCCACGGAAGACAACAGTGGTGGATGATCGTAGAATCATTTCCATGGTGAAGAGAAACCCCTTCACAACAGCCAACCAAGTGAACAACACTCTCCAGGGGGTAGGCGTATCGATATCCAAGTCTACCATAAAGAGAAGACTGCATGAACGTAAATACAGAGGGTGCACTGCAAGGTGCAAGACACTCATAAGCCTCAAGAATAGAAAGGCTAGATTGGACTTTGCTAAAGGACATCTAAATAAGCAAGCACAGTCCACATTCTTTGGACAGATGAAACCAAGATCAACCTCTACCAGAATTATGGCAAGAAAAAAGTATGGAGAAGGCGTGGAACAACTCATTATCCAAAGCATAGCACATCATCTGTAAAATACGGTGGAGGCAGTGTGATGGCTTGGGCATGCATGGCTGCCAGTGGCACTGGGACACTAGTGTTTATTGATGATGTGACACAGGACAGAAGCAGCCGAATGACTTCTGAGGTGTTCAGAGACATGCTGTCTGCTCAAATCCAGCTAAATGCAGTCAAATTGATTGGGCGACGTTTCATGATACAGATGGACAATGACCCAAAACATACAGCCAAAGCAACCCAGGAGTTTATTAAAGAAAAGAAGTGGAAAATTCTTGAATGGCCAAGTCAGTCACCTGATCTTAACCCAATTGAGCAGGCATTTCACTTGTTGAAGACTAAACTTCAGACAGAAAGGCCCACAAACAAACAGCAACTGAAAGTCGCTGCAGTAAAGGCCTGGCAGAGCATTAAAAAGGAGGAAATCCAACATCTGGTGATGTCCAGGAGTTCAAGACTTCAGGCTGTCATTGCCAGCAAAGGGTTTTCAACCAAGTATTAGAAATGAACATTTGATTTCCAGTTATTTAATTTGTCCAATTACTTTTGAGCCCCTGAAATGAAGGGATTGTGTTCAAAAATGCTTTAGTTGCCTCACATTTTTATGCAATCGTTTTGTTCACCCCACTGAATTAAAGCTGAAAGTCTGCACTTCAACTGCATCGGAGTTGTTTCATTTAAAATTCATTGTGGTAATGTACAGAACCAGAATTAGAAAAAAGTTGTCTCTGTCCAAATATTTAAACTGTATGTTCAATGTTCCCTTTTCCATTCATTTATACTATACATACGTCTGATCTGTTTAATTCCTTTCATTATTGTGCCTAACACTATTACATCCTCACCACAACCAATTGTCTTCTGTCCTATTTTTCAATGTTTTAAACACAGCTTCCCAGCTCCCACTGATACCTGCTGTTTTAAATCTGCTGTGGCCTTCCTGGTGTCTGCCAGTTGTGAATTTCTTGCATCTGATATGCTTTATATTGTACCAGCTGTGCTACCCATCAAAGATGAGTTGAAATCTAAGTAATCAACATACAACAACAACATTTATTTGTATATCATGTTTTCATATAAATGATGTTGCTCAAAGTGCTCAATTAAACAAAATTATGCAATACTAATTAACAATGAATAAAGTAAGGTCCGATGGCCATGGAGGACAGAAAAAACAACAATAAAACTCAAGAGGGCTGGAGAAAAAAAAAATCTGCAGGGGTTCCAAGGCCACATGACCACCCAGCCAGCCCCCACTGGGCATTCTACCTACCAAACATGATCTCAATCAGTCCTCATGGTTTTCTGGCTTCCCGTGGAAGAATTAGATGATGATGGTCATGTGGACCTCTGGCCTTCAATCCATCAATGTAAGGACTGCATGGTGCCCTGATCAGGGTGTGGTGGTGGCACAGATCGTCACCATAGAGAACTGGAAAGAGAACAGCAGAGAAAGAAGGAGTTAATATGGATTGTGGAGCCATGAATCAAATGATAATTCAATATATACAGAATATCAGGGTTACGCTAAAATAAAGCGATGAGAAAGTCATTGTAAAGTAATTAGCAGTTTTTTAAAGTGCTCCACCGTATTAGGCTGGCGAATTTCTATCGGTCAGCTCTTCCAGATTTTAGGTGCATAACAGCAGAAAGCCGCCTCACCACCAGTTTTCTTTAAAATACTACTTATGGTTCACAAAGCCTTAAATAATCTCACTCCATCTTATATTTCGGAATGCCTTGCACCTTACACTCCAAATCGTAACCTTAGATCTTCAAATGAGTGTCTGCTTAGAATTCCGAGAGCTAAACTTAAAAGAAGTGGTGAGAAGGCCTTTTGCTTTTATGCACCTAAAATTTGATAGAAAATAGAAATTTGCCAGGCTAATACAGTAATCCCTCGCTACTTCGCGGTTCACTTTTCGCGGATTCACGACTTCGCGGATTTTATATGTAAGCATATCTAAATACATAACACAGATTTTTCGCTGCTTCGCGGGTTTCTGCGGACAATGGGTCTGTTTACTTGCTTCCTCAGTTGGTTTGCCCAGTTGATTTCATACAAGAGATGCTATTGGCGGATGGCTGAGAAGCTACCCAATCAGAGCACGCAGTTAAGTTCCTGTGTGCTGCTGATTGGTTCAGCGACGAGTGTTGCATTAACCAGGAAGTCTCATCTCACTCGTTCATCATTAACGTGCTAATGCTTCAGGGGCCGTGTCCAAGCACCAACAGAAGATGCAAATGATTGCAGAAAAGGTAAAAGTTTTGGATATGTTGAAGGAAGGGAACAGCTACACCGCTGCAGGACATCGATTCTTTTTATTTAAAAAGGAGGAAAAGCATATAAGATCTACGGCCGCGGTGTCCTTTAACCAGGGTGCAAAACGAGTTGCAAGTGGACGTGATAAGGCAGTAGTCTGGATGGAATCTGCTTTAGGAATCTTTGCAACAAGGTCGACGACGTCATGACCGCCTACAAGCTGCTGCGTGTACTTCGCTATACAGTAAGTGTAAACTTATCTACCGATTTCATATTGCTTAGCAGTTGTCCCTGTTTTTAATAGAGTAAATGGTAGGTTGTAAACAATACAGGGAGGGTTTAAAAACGTCCAAATACACGTTAAATAATTAAATAAATATAGTGTCCCTACTTTGCGGAAATTCAGTTATCGCGGTTGGCCTTGGAACCTATCTCCCGCGATAAGTGAGGGATTACTGTACTGCAGAATAATTTAAAAAACTGCTAAAAACTCATTATTTTAAAATGGCTTCTTTGTAGCCAAATGTTAGCTCTCTTTCATATTACACTATATGGGCACAGAATAATCATATTCTCTCCCTGCCCGGGGTTTGTTTCCTGCCTTGCACCCTGTGTTGGCTGGGATTGGCTCCAGCAGACCCCCATGGCCCTGGAGTTAGGATATAGCGGGTTGGATAATGGATGGATGGATAATCATATTCTTCTGGGATCTGCAATTTCTACTAATCCCAACTATTCTCTGCTGTCTTAACCGGTTCTTGTATGGTGGCGATCTGTGCCAACACCACCTGATTGAGGTACCATGCTGCCCCCTGTGTTTATGCTTTGAATGGCGGGTGTCCCAGATGTCCATGTGACCATCATTACCATGAGGGCTGATTTAGAATATCTGTGTCAGGTAGAATGCCCAGTGGGGGCTGGGTGGTCTTTTGGCCTTGGAACCCCTGCAGATTTTGTTTTTTTTTTTCATCCTAACTGGAATTTTTCTTTGATTTTTCTGTCCTCCTGGCTGTTCAATCTTACCTTTTTCTTTGTTACATACTATATTATATTATTTTCTAATCTTGTTGTTTATGTTTTATATTAATTTCTATTTACGAGGTGAGACACAAAAATAACTGGACTGGGCACAAAAAAAACTGTCTGGAGGTCGGCCAGACGTGAATCATAGAACTATCTCCTCTCCTACGCACCCTTTCAAACCGTCGACTGCCTAGGTATATCCTGTGAATAGCCCAATCAGTATTTGCACAACAATTGCAACGCGATATTGTTGGGTGAAAAAATCGAACAGCGAATCAACATCAAATTTCTTGCAAAAGCAGCCGCAGAAACTTATGAAATGATAAAACCAGTGTACAGTGATAACAGTTTTGTCTCGCACACAAGTTTTTGAGTGGCACAAACGTTTCGAGGAAGGACAAGAAAATGTGGAAGACGTTCAACGCCCAGGTGGCCCACGCTCACCTCGGACGGATGCAAACATCAAAACGGCGAATCAGATTGTTCGAAATGATCGCACTGGTTTTTTTAGTAAAGCAGTTTTTGACTGACAAAAACATTCCTGTCCTTGATCATCCTTCCCATTCGCCCGATTTAGCTCCCTGTGATTTTTTTACTTGTTCTCGAAAATCAAAAGTGACCTGAAGGAATTGAATGAATTGAATGACAGAAACGGCAAACCTGTTGAAGAGCTTCAAGCAAGAAGACTTCCAGCAGTGTTTCAATCAATGGAAGATACGTATGAGGCGGTGTAGAGATCAGGAAGGGGAGTATATAAAAGAATAGAATGCTGTAATTCATCAAGAAATATTGTTTTTTACTAATCCGGTTATTTTTGTGTCACACCTCATATTTCATTTTATAAAGCACTTTGAGTTACATTGTTTGTATGAAAATGTGCTATAGAAATAAATGTTGTTCTTCTTCTTCTTGTTATTTATTTTGTTTATTATCATTTTTATTTTGTTGAGCAGATGGAAAGAGTACTTTGATAGGCGGATGAATGAAGAGAATGAGAGAAAGAAGAGGTTAGATGATGTGGAGATAGTGAATCAGGAAGTGCAACGGATTAGCAAGGAGGAAGTAAGGACAGCTATGAAGAGGATGAAGAATGGAAAGGCCATTGGTCCAGATGACATACCTGTGGAAGCATGGAGTTGTTTAGGAGAGATGGCAGTGGAGTTTTTAATCAGATTGTTTAATGGAATCTTGGAAAATGAGAAAATGCCTGAGGAGTGGAGAAGACGTGTACTGGTGCCAATATTTAAGAATAAGGGGGATGTGCAGGACTGCAGTAACTGCAGGGGGATAAAATTGATGAGCCACAGCATGAAGTTATGAGAAAGAATAAGGTTAAGAAGTGAGGTGATGATTAGTGAGCAGCAGTTTGGTTTCATGCCAAGAAAGAGAACCACAGGTGCGATGTTTGCTCTGAGGATGTTGATGGAGAAGTATAGAGAAGGCCAGAAGGAGTTGCATTGTGTCTTTGTGGACCTGGAGAAAGGATATGACAGGGTGCCTCAAGAGGAGTTGTGGTATTGTATGAGGAAGTCGGGAGTGGCAGAGAAGTACGTAAGAGTTGTACAGGATATGTACGAGGGAAGTGTGACAGTGGTGAGGTCTGCGGTAGGAGCGATGGATGCATTCAACTTGGAGGTGGGATTACATCAGGGATCGGCTCTGAGCCCTTTCTTATTTGCAATGGTGATGGACAGGTTGACAGACGAGATTAGACAGGAGTCCCCATGGACTATGATGTTTGCTGATGACATTGTGATCTGTAGTGATAGTAGGGAGCAGGTTGAGGAGATCCTGGAGAGGTGGAGATATGCTCTAGAGAGGAGAGGAATGAAGGTCAGTAGGAACAAGACAGAATACATGCGTGTGAATGAGAGGGAGGTCAGTGGAATGGTGAGGATGCAGGGAGTAGAGCTGGCGAAGGTGGATGAGTTTAAATACTTGAGATCAACAATACAGAGTAATGGGGAGTGTGGAAGAGAGATGAAAAAGAGAGTGCAGGGAGGGTGGAGTGGGTGGAGAAGAGTGTCAGGAGTGATTTGTGACAGACGGGTATCAACAAGAGTGAAAAGGAAGATCTACAGGATGGTAGTGAGACCAGCTATGTTATATGGGTTGGAGACGGTGGCACTAACCAGAAAGCAGGAGACAGAGCTGGAGGTGGCAGAGTTAAAGATGCTAAGGTTTGCACTGGGCATGATGAGGATGGACAGGATTAGAAATGAGGACATTGGAGGGTCAGCTCAGGTTGAGAGACAAAGTCAGAGAAGCGAGATTGAGTTGGTTTGGACATGTGCAGAGGAGAGATGCTGAGTATATTGGGAGAAGGATGTTAAGGATAGAGCTGGCAGGGAATAGGAAAAGAGGAAGGCCTAAGAAGAGGTTTATGGATGTGGTGAGAGAGGACATGAAGGTGATGGGTGTGACAGAGCAAGATGACGAGGACAGGAAGATATGGAAAAAGATGATCTGCTGTGACAACCCCTAATGGGAGCAGCCAAAAGAAGAAGATCATTTTTTATTTTTTTGACCCTTCTTCTTTATGTTTTGCTTATTATTATTCTTAACTGTAGCAACTGGACGAACACACAGACACACACTTAGACACTTGTTCTTTTCTTAAGATGGGTATGCTGATTTTTGTATGGCAGTTACTTTCCATTGGACATATTCAATGTTAACATTTGTAGTGCGCCATCTATTGGAATGTATTTGTAATGTGTGTAGAAATAAAATGTATTACATTTCTTTCCAACAGATGGCACATCACAAACATTAGCACTCATTTTATGAATCCCATACCAATTGGCCTATAACAGAGACATATCAACCAGACAGACACACGCACAGACACTTTTTGTCCTTTTATTAAGGTGCATTGCGCTGATAATTATTTTTCTTTTTAATAGTGAACTGTACTCTTTGTAGCCAATGTGATGGGGTAGGACATTTATAAAATGATTGATTAATTGATTGATTGGTGTAAGAGCCATTTCCTAGTTACATAAGAATAATAAATGTTTTACTAAATGATAGTGCATAATTTATGGGAGGTTCCTATAACCCCCATAAGTAGAACTGAATTTGTTATATTCCAGCTATTTCTAGCTTCTCTGGCTAAAAATTATTCTCAGTTAGTGATCAGCCTTGCCATGTGTAAGGTGTAGAGGGCACATGGTTTTAAACCGTGCCTTTTGTGCCTTTTGAGCATTACATACCTTGTGTGCGTGTTTTGTGTGTTAAGAAACATGTAAGACAATGCACTTAATAGAAAGTGCTGCGCCGTACGTTTAAAGCGTACAGAAGTAGAAGTTAAGAATCTTTAAGTATGGAAACAACTAAAGTTTTACAAGAAAAGCTAAGTTTAGAGAAGATACATTTTTCCTTTTATTCTACGTGTGTAACAACTTTTTTCAGTATTTTTGTGTGGATTATTTGCTTTCAATTTTCACTAAATATTTTAAAACGAACTTTTGGACTGTGAGATTTCTTTCGGCTACAATTGGTTTATTGATTGTATCTCTATACTGAGATTTTTTTTTTCAGAGAATGGATGAAGACATGGATGGATGAATAGTTTTAATACTGTTAAAGTGACCTGGGATTTTCTTATTCTCTACAGTCAGGGTAAACAGTTGGACACAGAAGACCTCTATTATAAAGAACTATCAGCCAGTTTATCACTTCCCAAAAACAGAAGCCACATTGCAGCCAATGAGAGAAAGCCTCCAGGTGAGAAGAGAACCTTGTCAGAGCCAAGAGGAGGACCAACCAGCAAACCAGACAGGTACTGCACATGATATGGAATCTCAGTGAATGTTCTGTTTAATCGTTCCTATCATTCTTCATTATGTGTTTTCACGTGCTTACGGATTTCACTCAGTTAGGGCAGTTAGTATAGAAATTCCGGCAGGTTTACCCAAACGCCAGATTAATCACAAACGAGACAAAGATGACTGGCATGCTGAAAATTATGATGACCTTCAAGGGGATTGAATACTTTTGCATGCCACAGTAATAAATTGGATCTATGATGCACCTTTCATAATCCAAATACGCGGTACAAAGTTAAGTCAAGTTCAAGTTGGGGAGCATGCACTGGTACAGCGCGTTGCCGAACCCACTACACGTCAAAACAGCTCGGGATCCCGGTTGGCAACCCCCCAGAGCAGACACGCGGTCCAGTCCTACCCTCCGGAAATGACCCTCTATCTGCCGCAGGCAGGTGTTACGTGAGCGACCCCTTGGCCTGGTCCAGCCACTCGGGTCCTCAACAATGAGGATCTTACGAGCTGGATCACCCTCGGGGAAACGCGCCACATGGCCATAGTGCCGTGACTGATGCTCCCTCACAATGCAGGTAATGTGCTTCATTTGGGACTCCATGAGCAACCACTCATTGTGACACAAAGTCAAACCAACAGTACCCAACAATTTTCTGCAGAGACACAGTAGCAAAGGAGTCCAGTCTTCATCTCAGGTCACTGGATAGCGTCCATGTCTCGCAACCATATAGTAAGACAGGAAGCACCAGGACTCTAAAGACTTCATCCTTTTACATAGATATCCAGAGCACCACACACCCCTTTCCAGCGACCTCATGACCCCCCCATGCTCTCCCTATCTGTCTGCTGACTTCATAGGAAGAGTCACCAGAGACATGAATGTCACTGCCAAGGTAAGTAAACCCCTCAGTGAGGTCGACACTCTCTCCACAGACAGACACACTGCTGATGGCCGTGCCCAAGAGGTCATTAAAGGCCTGGCTCTTGGTTTTTATCAGGACACTGACAAGCCCAGACACTCAGACTCCTCACTCAGTCTCTCGAGCGCCCTGATCAGAGCCTCCATTGACTCCGTGAAGATCACAACATCATCAGCAAAGGCAAGATCCGTGAATCTTTCTTCACCAACAGATGCCCCACAGCCGCTGGACCCCACGACCTTGCCCAACACCCAGTCCATACAAGCATTGAACAGAGTAGGAGCAAAAACACACCCCTGACAAATCCCAGAATCAACTGGGAAAAATACAGTGGTTCTGCCTCCACTCTGCACAGCACTCTCAGTACCAGTGTACAGGCCGGCCATGATATCCAGCAACCACGGGGGGGGGGGGTCCCGTGAACCCTCAGGATGTCCCACAGGGCAGCTCGATCAACTGAGTCGAACACTTTGTGAAAATCGACAAAGGCTGCAAAGAAACTCTGCCGATATTCGTGTTTGCGTTACAAAGCATAACAAAAATAGTTACAAATAAATAAAAAGGTACCAGTAAATGATAACACGTCAGAATTATACAAAGGATTCAGCAAACAGGCAGTGACTTGACTTCTCTGAGCTTCTGAGGAAGTGCATTCCACAAGCTTGGTGCTGAGACACAGAAGGCTTCCATTGTCACCCGTTGTACTATTCACGGTCCTAGGAATGGCAAGCAGAGGACCGATTTGAGATGATTGGAGTTGTCGGGCAGGAACATAAAGATATAGGAGGTCAGAGAGATAAAATCAAGCTTGAACATTTAACGCTTTGTAAGTTAACCAAAGTATTTTGTAATGAATGTGACGTTCAATTGGGAGACATTGTCGTTCTCTCAAAGTTGGCATAATCTGTTCCCAGGGCTTGGTGTAAGCAAGAATCCTAGAAGCAGAGCTCTAAAAGGTACTGCGGTTTGTTAAGAACAGACTTTGGAAGACCATACAATAAGGTTTTACAGTAGTCTAGCCAAGATGTAGGCCCTAGGCTTAACGTCTAAATTCATGAAGGTTCTGCTGAAGCTTTATAACGCACTGGTGAAGCCTCGTCTGGAGTCCTGTGTGCAGTTTTGGTCTCCAGGCTACAAAAAAAGACATAGCAGCACTAGAAAAGGTCCAGAGAAGAGCGACTAGGCTGATTCCAGGGCTACAGGGGATGAGTTATGAGGAAAGATTAAAAAGAGCTGAGCCTTTACAGTTTAAGCAAATGAGATTAAGAGGAGACACAACTGAAGGGTTTAAAAAGATGAAGGAAATTAGTCCAGTGGGTCGAGACGGTGACTTTAAAATGAGTTCATCAAGAACACGGGGACACAGTTGGAAACTTGTTAAGGGGAAATTTTGCACAAACATTAGGGAGTTTTTCTTTACACAGAGAACCACAGACTTACAGAATATGTGATCAAATAGTGTGGTAGACAGATTGACTTTAGTGACCATCAAAACTGGACTTTATGTTATTTTAGAAGAATTAAGTGTATAGGACTGTCAGGCTTTGTTGGGCTGAATGGCCTGTTCTTGTCCAGAAAATCTTGTAATGTAATAAAATCATGTGCTAAATGTGACGATGTGGGTTCAGCTCCGTGCTCCCATCGGCTGTTAGGGAGCCCTTGAACCCAACACCGTCGGTAATGTCACCGATGAGCTAGACAGTGAGGCAATAAACAATTGAGCAAGAGGGTGATGTATTAATTGTGCAAAAGTGCTTTTATTTCAACAACAAATCCAAAGTGCAACAGTGCAGTTCAAATGTCTTCATTAAATAAATAATCCATAAAATGAAACGTGAAGGTTAAAATCAATGAATAGAAAAACTCTTCTAAAAACCACGAGGTAAAATGTCACAGGAAATAATGTTAAAACCACAAGCCCGGTGTCTTCCGCTTCTATGGTGGCTCCCCTGCTACGCCCATCTGGTCTGCTCTACAGGAGAGTCGCCTACTTGCAAGATCAGCTGCCCTTCAACCTAGTCTGGTAGCCCTCCATTCCTTGGCTTCGTCGAGCTCCCAACTGGACCGAGACTTGGGATATTTCCCAGCGGCCAAGGCGCTCATGCTGGGGCTACACCAGCCCAAAGCCTCCTCGACTCCCGCTCCTAGCAACGGTCAAGTCGATACTTCTACTGGTCACTCCAGCTACTTAGTCGCTCAGCTGGAGCGACCGCTTTCTTAGCCCCACTGAGTGTCGGCCATACACTCCCCTCGTGGGCTCTCTTCCCAGCTGCCTGTTTTCTCTAATGCGAGCCTGCTCTCGCTCACTCACTCGCTCTCCTTCCTCACACCGGCTTTCTCCACCTGCTTCCTGCTACCTCCCGTTCTCTCTTTCCTTCCTTTTTCTTCCTTTTTTCTAACTGGCTTGCGCTTCTCTTTATATGCGGAGAGGACATAGCAGCTGCAGCCCATTAGCCACAGGAACAACCACGGATGCGAGCAGTCTCTCACCTGTGCACTTAGGTGAGAAACGCCCACACCGCAGATCGCCCTGTGGTTTGCTATAGCCACCACGCCCGCTCGCTAAGCCGCGAGTGCGGCGATTATTTATTTAAATAAAAACGGCCTTTGCTGGGAGAGCTGTGGACCCGTAACACCACACTAAACTTTCAACAATGGCCAAAGTTGGGCTAAATTTCTTAAATGATAAAGTGATGAAGTTTTTACTTAGTTATTAACACGTGGAACACATGACAGAGATGAATCAAACGTAATACCCAGATTTCTAACTACAGCAGACGCCTGATCAGGGATACCATCAACCAGTAATGCAGATTGATTCGTCTAAGTCAGCTGAGTCATATCCCCAAAGAAAAGTATTTCCGTTTTTTCACTGATTAATTTTTAAAAAACTGAACATCAACCATAACTTGACATCAATCACATAAGCAATAAGATCAGGAGGTTGACAAAATATGGATGTTCTTACCTATATCTTGTATCATCAGCATAGCAGTGACAGTTCAGGCCATGTGCACAAATTATTTGATATGAAGGTAGGTTAGGTTAGGTTAGGTTAGGTTTCTTTATTTAGTCATGTTTACACAGGAAAACATGAAATTTGCCTTCTCAATTGCATCTAATAACAGGTAACAGACAGAATGAAATAAAACAGACAAATAGAAATAAGAAAGGTTAAGGTAAGGCAGTTAGATAAAACATATTTATAACAAAAAAAAAAGGTAACAGGATATATCTCAAAACCTTAAACATTATCTCCGATATTTCTTATTGAAAAGTCGTATGGCACTAGGAAGAAAGGAGTTTCTGGAGCGATTTGTGTTGGTTTTCAAAGCAACTATCCTTCCTGATTTACTGAAGTTTAGTTCTACATGTAATGGATGTCTGTCATCAGTTGAGATGATTTCCAGTTTCTTTAGCATTGCCCTCTGACACACACTGGTCAAATCATCTACATCAGCCCCAATAACTTTAGCTGCATACTTCGTAATCTGATGGAGCTTTTTTGAGTTTTGGTTTCTCAGCCTATTAAACCAGGCAATGAAACTGAAAGTGATCATGGACTGGATCATACTACGATAGAAGGACAACATGAGGTCCTTGTCTACTTTAAATAGTTTGAGTTTATGGAGGAGAAATAAGCGCTGGTTGCATTTAGAAAATAATTTTTTTGTAGGTAACAGATAAATATGAAATAGTTGAGGCCCTAAAATTTAGCCTTTTGGGACACCTGAAGTAACAGGTAGCATGGGAGATTTATGAGGTCCGAATACAACAAACTGCTGTCTGTCCAATAAAAGAAGACCTAACTCACGCCTAGGACAGTGCCACTAATACACAGGAGTGACTGCGGACATTCAAGAAGGATTGTATGACGAATCGTGTCAAAAACAACACTGAGATCCAAAAAACAAATACGCCCGTAGCCCCCAAGTCAGCAGTCAGCAGCAGATCATTAGCCACTGTGACAGATAGGGGGCGCTATCGCTCCCTTGAACCCTCAGATCAGACTCCAGACACCAGATAAAAGTCCAAATAAATTTATTATAATAATAAATGTGCACAAAGCACCTTCACTCCACTATAATCAATAAACTATCAATTCTCAACACAATAATAATTCCTCCACACCTCCCAGCATCTCAGTCACCCTTCCTCCCAACTCGGCCCTCTGCTGGGATTTCCCATAGTCCTTTTAAAGTGCTTGACCCGGAATTGTTTTCTCTCTCTCTGTCCATGTGACTTTGCAACACTTCCTGGTCGGATGAAAACTCCTCTTCTTCAACCCGGAAGTATGTCATTGCCTCTGTCCCCTCGACTGGGAAGTACTTCCGGGTTATAAGGAAAATAGAAGTCCCTGGGCCTCCCTGCAGCGTCCCCTTGAGGCCCCCATGGTATCCAGCAGGGCTGTGCATTAAAACTCCAATGTCCATGAGGCCCTGCTGGAATTCGGAGCACCTTCATGTTGCAGGGAAGGCTCCATCTAGCGGCCTGGGGGTGTTGGCCGGGATAAACTGCCGGCCATATATCACACCACCTTTACCAGAGGTACCAGTAAATGCTCTTATCTGTACTGATGAGGAGCCAGGCACCCATTCTCAGAGTCATGAGATCTTTTGAGAGTTGCTTTACATAAACGATGGCTAAAAACAATTACTGATACTTGGCACATAGTCTTTCAATTGTGTAAAGAAAAATATTTCTTTTTAAGGGTCATCTGTGTGGCACTTTAGTTAAGAGCCATCCATTCATTCTCTGAGCCACTTACTCTAATTCAGAGACACAAAGGCTTTGGATGGGGCTCTCTACTCCTGTAATGCTCATGAATAGTATTGTAATGGATGGCAGGCATGGGCTGGCGTCCCGAACAGGATGCTGCATGATTCATTACCTGGCTGGGAGAAGAAAGGCAGGCTGTTCCTGGCCTTTGGCAGAAGTTTGGCAGGAGGCGCCAACCTCAGAGTAAATATGCTGGCTTCTTGGCAGGGATGGACCGAAGATCACTACCTGGCCCGGAAGGCCAATGTAATGGAGGAACAGGGAAGAGACAATCTATTTGGACTAGTAGCCCCCAAACCCGATACGCTAGATGGCAGAATCCCTGGGTTAGGATACCCACACGGACACCCGCGGCAGGGATCTGCAGTCCCATGGGACAGCCCTGTTGTGTTTTGTGGTTGGCGGCCAGGAGTAGTAATCCCTTCTTTCAGGGACTTCCCTTTGACCCAAAAGTGCTTCCAGCAGGCTTTTCCCTAGCACTGAAAGTGCTCCTGTCTCACATATAATACCTCATCCAGGAGAATTGGAGTCGGGTGTGGAAGACAGATAAAGCCCATCTGGGAGGAGGGGAGGAAAAAAAGAAAGAGGGAGAAGAGAGAATTGTGGTTGTGCAAGTGATGTTGAGAAGCCTTTTGTAAGGTATTAGATTTAACTGAACCGGAAGTTACGTCTGTGGAGTTGTGTCTGGGTGCTGTAACGCCCCCTGCAGGTCACAGTAGATAGATAGATAGATAGATAGATAGATAGATAGATAGATAGATAGATAGATAGATAGATAGATAGATAGATAGATAGATAGATAGATAGATAGATAGATAGATAGATAGATAGATAGATAGATAGATAGATAGATAGATAGATACTTTATTAATCTCAAGGGGATCCCTGGGTTCGCTTCCCGGGTCCTCCCTGCGTGGAGTTTGCATGTTCTCCCCGTGTCTGCGTGGGTTTCCTCCGGGTGCTCCGGTTTCCTTCCACAGTCCAAAGACATGCAGGTTAGGTGGATTGGCGATTCTAAATTGGCCCTAGTGTGTGCTTGGTGTGGGGGTGTGCTTGTGTGTGTCCTGCGGTGGGTTGGCAACCTGCCCGGGATTGGTTCCTGCCTTGTGCCCTGTGTTGGCTGGGATTGGCTCTAGCAGACCCCCGGGACCCTGTGTTCGGATTCAGCGGGTTGGATAATGGATGGATGGATGGATGGATGGATGGATGGAAATTCACATACTCCAACAGCAGCATACTGATAAAGAACAATATTAAATTAAAGAATGATAACAATGCAGGTATGCAGACAGACAGTAACTTTGTATAATATTAACGTTTACCCCCCTGGTGGAATTGAAGAGTCGCATAGTGTGGGGGAGGAACGATCTCCTCAGTCTGTCAGTGGAGCAGGACGGTGACAGCAGTCTGTCGCTGAAGCTGCTCCTCTGTCTGGAGATGATCCTGTTCAGTGGATGCAGTGGATTCTCCATTATTGACAGGAGCCTACTGAGTGCCCATTGCTCTGCCACAGATGTCAAGCTGTCCAGCTCCGTGCCTACAATAGAGCCTGCCTTCCTCACCAGTTTGTACAGACGTGAGATGTCTTTCTTCTTTATGCTGCCTCCCCAGCACACCACCGCAAAGAAGAGGGCGCTCGCCACAACCGTCTGATAGAACATCTGCAGCATCTTATTGCAGATGTTGAAGGACGCCAGCCTTCTAAGGAAGTATAGTCGGTATAAATCAGTATAAAGAGCCTTCAGAAATTATTCAGACCCCTTTGCTTATTTCACATTTTGTTATGTTGAATCCTTGTGCTAACGTCATTTTTATTCATTGTTCCTCCTCCTCATCAAGTAATACTCAGTACCTCAGAATGATAAAGCGAGAAAAGGATTTTAGAAACGTTTGCAAGTTTATTAAAGATAAAACTCACACAAGGATTCCGACCCCTTACTCAGTACTTCTTTGAAGACCCTCTGGAGTCGTCTTGGGTCAAGTGGATCAAAATTTGTGTTTGTGTGTGTGTGTGAGTGGGCCCATCAATGGACTGCCATCCTGCCCGGGACCTTTTTGTGCTTTGTGCACATCACTGTCAGGATTTGCAACTGAACCCCCACCAACAGTGAATTAGACTGGAGGCTCTGAGAATGCAGATGAGAGGAGAAAATGAATGAATATTCTGATCATGTAAGATCTGGAGGCAATGTATGATGTTCTGCAATGTCTGTCGAGATTTTCATTTTCTGATATGCACTCCTAAATATATTTTCTTATTTCCAATCCCTAGGCAATCAATTGCAAAAGTGCCCTCAACAGACAATCAAGAAGAGGATAATCCCTATGACTACAGAAAGCTGCTCCGCAAGACGTCCCAGCGACACAGACTCTTACAGCAATGTTAGCATTCCACTGACGGGAAAAACAGATATATATATATATATATATATATATATATATATATATATATATATATATATATATATATATAATATATATAATATATATATATATATATATATATATAAATATAAATATATATATATCTGTTTTTTGCTTGTTTGTTTTTATTTGCTAGGAGCAGAGGCATTGAGAAACCATTTCTTTTCAGCCAAATACAAGGATGTTGTCGCAGTTCCACTCATCATAGACAAGATGGCCTTGGTTCTCCCTAATCCAAGTTCTTACCCTGACCCTCCTGTCTAGGAGTTTGTGAGTTTGTGAACTTTGGGATTCAATGCTATGTGGAGCCCAAGCTACAGGAGTCCCAAATCCAGATCCACCCATCTTGGGGAAAATAATTTTCTTCATTACTAATATGTGGTGTAGTCGTTTTGACGTAATCCCTACCTGTTTATGGCTTTTGGCATTAAATACACTCACTGAACAAATTCTGAGGAGCACCACATCAACACTGGGTAGGGCCTTGTCTTGCTTTCAAAAGAGCCTTCAGCTCTTTGTGGCATGGACTCTATAAGATGTTGCACATATTCCTTTGAGATTCTGGTCCACGTCGACATGATTGCACCACACAATTTCAGCACGTTTGTCCGATGCACCTTAATGCTGTCAGTCTCCCGTTCTACTACATCCCAAAGGTGTCCACTTGGATTCAGATCCGGTGACTAGGAAGGCCGATGAAGAGCACTGAACTCGTTGTCATGTTCTTGAGATCAGTGTGAGAGGACTTTTGCTTTGTTGACATGGTGCATTATCATGCTGGAAGTGGCCATCAGAAGATGGGGGAAATTGAGGCCAGGAAGGGATGCACATGGACAGAAACAATACTCAGGCCGTGACATTCAAGTAATAATTGATTGATATTAACAGGCTCAAAATGTGCCAAGGAAACATTCCCAACACCATTACACCACCATCACCACCACCCTGGACTGTTGACACAAGGCAGGTTAGGTACATGGATTTATTAGAACATTAGAACAATTTAGACAAGAGCAGGCCATTCAGCTCAGCAAAGCTTGCCAGTCCTATCCACTTAATTCTTCTAAAATAACATCAAGTTGACTTTTGAAGGTCCCTAAAGTCCTACTGTCTACCACACTACTTGGCCACTTATTCCACATATCTGTGGTTCTCTGTATGAAGAAAAACTTCCTAATATTTGTGTGAAATTTACCCTTAACAAGTTTCCAACTGCAACTCATTTTAAAGTCACAGTTTTGATCCCCTGGACTAATTCTCTTCATAATTAACTAATTGCTTTCATAATTTATGCTGTTGAGGTCCTACCACCTGTGTGTCCCCTCACAAACTGAGATTCATCAGACCAGGCTATGCTTTTCCAGTCTTTGAATGTCTAGTTTTGGTGAGCCTATGCCCACTGCAGCCTCAGCTTTCTGTTTGTGGCTAACAGAAGTGGAACCCGACGTGGTCTTCTGCTTTTGAAAGTCCATCACCTTAAAGTTTAACATGTTGTGCATTCTGAGATGCCCTTCTGCTTACCACAGTTGTCCAGAGTGGTTATCTGAGTTGCCGTAGCCTTTCTGTCAGATCAGACCAGTCCAGCCGTTCTCCTCTGACCTCTCTCTTCAACAAGGGGTTTCTGTCCACAGAATTGCCACACGCTGAGTAGACTCTAGAGCAGGGGTCTCCAGCCTTTATTCCTGTGAGAGCTACTTTTACAAAATGAAAATGGTGAGAGCTCCTCATGTTTTCTAACGTTTGTTCTCATAGCTTATTTCAACCAAAACAAACTGAATAAGCTTGTTTCGCCTGAACATTTACAAAATGTTGGTGTCCACAATTCACATTTTGCATTAAAACATCACAAAAAAATATTTAGTTCACCTGCAAGTGCATTTTGTATGTCTGTATGCATTTTCTAGTGTATCTCACGCTACTGAATTAAAACATGAATGCTGTCAAAACAAAACAATGCAATTCTAAATACACAGATATTCCTTATTCATTTGTCATTTTGTTCCATGTCACCGTGTCACTTTATTCACAGGTCCAGTTGCATGTGTGATGTGTTGTTTAGTTAGTCAGATGACTCAACACGAGAGGCAGGTGAATGGTGGAGTGGAGCCACTCAGGTTCACTCTTAATGTTCGTCTCTCAGTCTTGTTCTGAACTTTGATTTCATGACATTCATGTCAGACGCACAGAGGTATGGAGACCCAAACAAAGCGGACATTTTCAGAGCTGCTTGGTGAAGATTCTTATAGTTATTTGGCTCTCCTAAGCTCCAGAAATGCTGTTGAGACTTTAACTGCACATTATTTTGAAGGTTTGCTAATATACTGTATAATATATAAAATCCAATGTCTGCATGTCTGTCTGCTTTTCACGAGAGAACTACTTAACGGATTGAGATCAGGTTTTTTCTATAATTTGCTGGAACATTCCAGTTGATTTTGCGACTGCTCTTATTTCGCTGTGTATTGTAGTTCGCTTGCAGTACCGATTTATTTGTGCAAATCCGAGAAACACGCAGTGGGCTGAGGGAAGGGGGGTGCTCTCCTCACTCACTCGCCAGCTTCAGGGCGTGTGCTTTAACACCGCTTAGCTAGCGAACGAGAGAACAATTGAATTCAATTTTGTGTGATATTTAAAATAAAGTGTTACTTAGGTCTGCGGTGGGTTGGCACCCTGCCTAGGATTGGTTCCTGCCTTGTGCCCTGTGTTGGCTGGGATTGGCTACAGCAGACCCCCGTGACCCTGTGTTCGGATTCAACGGGTTGGACAATGGATGGATGGATGGATGTTAACTTAGGTCTTGATGAGTTTGAGTCCGGATATTCTCTTAAGTGTATGCCACATTGAAAAGATAGATTGCAATTCAGATTGTGGATCGTGATTTTGTGTTAAAAGGATCGTGATATGATTTTTTGGAAAGATCACCCAGCTCTAATTTGACTAATCAGGTTTTCAAATTTATGTAGGATTCATTAACCCTTTGGCGAGCTACTTGGAATGGGATGGCGAGCTACCGGTAGCTCACGAGCGACATGTTGGAAACCCCTGGTCTAGGGAGTGTGGTCCGTGAAAATCCCAGCAGATACAGGAATACTCACACCATATAATCGATAGATAGATAGATAGATAGATAGATAGATAGATAGATAGATAGATAGATAGATAGATAGATAGATAGATAGATAGATAGATAGATAGATAGATAGATAGATAGAAGTGAAAGTGAAATCTATCTATCTATCTATCTATCTATCTATTATATAGTGACTTTCACATCTATCTATCTATCTATCTATCTATCTATCTATCTATCTATCTATCTATCTTCTAGCTGTGCTACCTGTCTAAGATGGCCTGAAATCTAAGTAGTCAATGTAGACCTCAGTGCTAATGTTTGCAGTGCACCATGACATGCATACGTAACTGTTGCCATTTGGTATGGAATTCGTAAGCTTGACTGTTGGATGTCACTGTAGGCAGCTTCACTGCATAATTACACAAACAAACTTTAGTTTATAAGGCACCTTTCCACAGTGAACACTATCCCAATATCATATTATTATTATTATTATTATTATTATTACTGTTATCATCATCATCTTCGCCTAATGACTACACACAAGTGGACCTTATGTTGCACATCATAAGCACCTTCAAGAGGCTAGTCCTGGACTATATGTGTCATCTTGTGTTATACCACCTGGATCCAATGCAGTTTGCCTATCAGACAAAGACTGGAGAAGAAGATGAAATTATGTGTCTGCTCCACAAGGCTGGATAAAGCTGGCAGAACTGTGAGGATATAATATAACTGATATAATATCTTGTGAGCTTCTGTAAAAAAACAAGCTTGACTCTTGGGATAGATAGATAGATAGATAGATAGATAGATAGATAGATAGATAGATAGATAGATAGATAGATAGATAGATAGATAGATAGATAGATAGATAGATAGATAGATAGATAGATAGATAGATAGATAGATAGATAGATAGATAGATAGATAGAGTGAAAGGCACTAATACTCATGCCACTATTGAAATCACTCAGATCACATTTTTTCCCCATTCTCGTGTTTGATGTGAACATCAAATGAAACTCCTGACTCGGACCCACATAATTTCATGCATTTCACAGTTGTTACAGGATTGGCTGATTAGATAATCACATGCATAAGCAGGTGTGCAGGTGTTCCTAATAATTTACTCAATAAATTGAGTGTATGTTTGTGTTGTAGAAGAAGGTGGCCATGTTTGAGCCATCATCACCAAGCTCGGAAAGAATGCCAAGAGGCCAAACTAGCTGAAAATAGGATGTTAGCAAAAATAATAATAAGGTAAAGAAAATGGGATAACAGAATAAGATGAAAAACAAAATCCGGGGCTGCCTCAAGGGACCCAACTAAACGTCAGTTCTGTTGTGATTGGGAGTCACAAACATGGGTGTCAGGCCACTGGTGAACCCTGAAAAGGTTCACGCCAGTCCGGCTACCAAACAAGGAGAGCTGGCAAAAAAATAGAAAAGTCCCAAAGTAAGGCGAAAAGCCCCACAAGGAGAAGGACGACCGTAAAGCCCCAGCTTGTGCACAGCTAGGTTATCGTTATTTATCAGAATAGAAAAAAATATACCAAGAATACTGCAGTCTCAAGCAAACAAGTTGCAAAACAAAACCCAAGAGCCCACCAAAAATATGTCAAAAACAAGCAAATCTACAAGAAGGCAATACATACAAATGGCTGCTGGAAAATAAATAGCCTGAAGGAGGAGCCGGTAGTCATGACATCAGGATGACCCCACCCTCCATGGGCTCCACCCACAAAACACAGGGAATGGAGGAACGTTTAAGGAGGGGGGGGGGGGCAGAACTCATAACAAGAAAGTGAAACTAACAGGAATGAGAAAAATCGTAAAAAATATGAGGGACGTGGAAGAAGGAGGAGTAGTAATTGGGCATTAAAAAGTTGGTACGACGCTGGGATAAATGCATATAGAAAAGTGATGTCATTTGTTTTTGAAATTCTTAATAAATAGAGTTAAAAAAAGTGCGGAAACTTTTTCAACGTCTCTCACAATAGCTGAAAATTAACAAAAATTAGAAATGCACATATGTTCAAACTGATACGTAACAGGATGTGCACTCCTGTTTGTCTGGTGGGAGATTCTAATGCACGTCCTCACCTCTTAACACACGATAAACCATCATCAACTTAATCCCACCTTTCATACCTCTAATGCAATAGTTAGGGTCTCTCTTCGTCCCACCCCACTACTCTCCTCCTAACTCCAAATTCAATGCCACTTCTGCAGTCACTTTTGGCTCTTCTGGAACTCCATCCAACTTCCAACTTCACCTGAACCACTTGACTATTGCTCCACCTAGAGGCACCTGGTGTCCCTGCAGCCTAAGACCTAAACTTAGCTTTGCAGGGCCAGAGCACCATGCCATCTCCTTAGCTGCCTGACCATGTTAGGTGTTAAAGGAGCCGAGACAATGAGCCTCCCTGCCACCAACTCCTCGCTGTCTTTATATTATTAAAACACGACCACCAGCACAAGCACATGAATGGAGATACCGGAGGAGATGGCACATTGTACCCTCCACCAACTGGAATCCCTCACAGCCCCAGCCCTCATCAGCTCCTTCTCCATTGTATGTAGATATTGCACAGTTACAGTTTGGGTGTTAATGATCTCGTTGCTTGTATGGCTATACAGCCCTCTATGTGTCAAAAATACAGCATCTACTGTTGCAAAGGTGAAGTAATCAAGACTAATGTTTCCTATTTCTGCCGTTTTCTCATCTCTTTTTTTATTGCAGTTTAACAGAACTGTTAACCCATATATCTGCCAGTTTTCTAATGTGCCGAGGAATTTAATGCTCTGCTTGCTCCTGCAACTACTGACTAGCGTGTCTTTCTCGGGACGTATATAATTAATCTGTAAATGATCTATAGGACTGAGGAATCGATGGCTATTATTACTCTGATTTATGGGGTGCTATGTTTAGAGCAGGACAAACTACCCCATATAAAATCTGCCAAATTTCAAGTGTAACCCATCTTTAACTTAATTCTGCAAAAGCTCAAAGTGTTTTTGTGTTTTTCTTCTTTAGGGTCTTACATAAGCTAACTCAAAAACAGAGGATTTCATTTTAATATAACGTGTACAGTAAGTGATGCACCGCCGTCCATTTGTCACAAGTACATTGCAACTTCTAAAAACTCCTTTCAATGTGTATTTATTTTTATTAATTTAAATTTATTTAGATAAATATATAGATATCAATAAATAATTCAATATTGTAGTCCCAAGGGTCTGGAGCTCTTATTTTGTGCTACTTTCACAGTTTCAACCTTTGGATATTCTTAATGGGCATTGTGTCCCAAAGAAACCCCAACCGCTTGTTTGTGTCCTCATGTAGCACAAGGAAGGACAACATGGAGACCCCCGGTGTTAATTAAATTGTTTGTGTTTGTCTGCTTTTTAAAACGCTGTAATAAAGAACTTACTTTAACAAGCATGGTTTGCCTTTCTTTCTTTCTTTCAATAAATTTGTCTTGTAGAAAAGGGTGGCCATTTTTGAATCATCTGAGAAGTGATGACAGATAGATAGATAGATAGATAGATAGATAGATAGATAGATAGATAGATAGATAGATAGATAGATAGATAGATAGATAGATAGATAGATAGATAGATAGATATGAAAGGCACTATATAATAGACAGAGTGAAAGGTGCTATATAATAGATAGATAGGTAGATAGTGCAGCAGATTGCCGGGGTCATTACCTGGCCGGGATTCCTAAAAGGACTGGAAGGTGGCAGGAATAGCTTCCGGGCCACGAGGGGGCAACCGCCCTGAAGCAGGAGAGGACCACGGGAGAAGAACAAAAAGCTTCTGGCCTGTTGGCCACCGCCAGGGGGCGCCTCAAGCCTCGTAGGACACGAAAATAGTTACATCCGCCACACTTGGCAAGATGGCGGAGGAACCTGCCAGGGATGCCAGGAGTGCTTCCGGTGCAAAGGGCAGCACTTCCGCCACACCAGGGAGTGCTGCCGGATGGACGTCATCAGACACCTGGAGCACATCGGGGCAGGGATAAAAGGCTCCGCCTTCCTACAGTCTAGGAGCCAGAGTCGGGAGTGGGAGCAGGACGAAGCTCCCAGGAGGAGAGGAAAGGCAGCCAAGGACTGAGAAACACATTTATTGGGGTGATTATTGCAGAGTGGATTGTGTGTAGTGTTGGGACTGTGTTTATTAATGTTTAATAAACGTGTGCAATTTATAAAGATGTGGTTTCCGACTGGTGGTCGGTCGATAGATAGATAGATAGATAGATAGAGTGAAAGGCACTATATAATAGATAGATAGATGGATGTGAAAGGCACTATATAATAGATAGATAGAGTGCATCCGGAAAGTATTCACAGCACATCACTTTTTCCACATTTTGTTATGTTACAGCCTTATTCCAAAATGGATTAAATTCATTTTTTTCCTCAGAATTCTACACACAACACCCCATAATGACAACATGAAAAAAGTTTACTTGAGGTTTTTGCAAATTTATTAAAAATAAAAAAAACTGAGAAAGCACATGTACATAAGTATTCACAGCCTTTGCCATGAATCTCAGAATTGAGCTCAGGTGCATCCTGTCTCCCCTGATCATCCTTGAGATGTTTCTGCAGCTTCATTGGAGTCCACCTGTGGTAAATTCAGTTGATTGGACATGATTTGGAAAGGCACACACCTGTCTATAGAAGGTTCCACAGTTGACAGTTCATGTCAGAGCACAAACCAAGCATGAAGTCAAAGGAATTGTCTGTAGACCTCAGAGACAGGATTGTCTCAAGGCACAAATCTGGGGAAGGTTACAGAAAAATTTCTGCTGCTTTGAAGGTCCCAATGAGCACAGTGGCCTCCATCATCTGTAAGAGGAAGAAGTTCGAAACCACCAGGACTCTTCATAGAGCTGACTGGCCATCTAAACTGAGCGATCAGGGGAGAAGGGCCTTAGTCAGGGAGGTGACCAAGAACCCGATGGTCACTCTGTCAGAGCTCCAGAGGTCCTCTGTGGAGAGAAGAGAACCTTCCAGAAGGACAACCATCTCTGCAGCAATCCACCAAACAGGCCTGTATGGTAGAGTGGCCAGACTAAAGCCACTCCTTAGTAAAAGGCACATGGCAGCCCGCCTGGAGTTTGCCAAAAGGCACCTGAAGGACTCTCAGACCATGAGAAAGAAAATTCTCTGGTCTGATGAGACAAAGATTGAACTCATGTTTGGAGGAAACCAGGCACCACTCATCACCAGGCCAATACCATCCCTGCAGTGAAGCATGGTGGTGGCAGCATCATGCTGTGGGGATGTTTTTCAGCGGCAGGGACTGGGAGACTAGTCAGGATAAAGGGAAAGATGACTGCAGCAATGTACAGAGACATCCTGGATGAAAACCTGCTCCAGAGCACTCTTGACCTCAGACTGGGACGACGGTTCATCTTTCAGCAGGACAACGACCCTAAGCACACAGTCAAGATATCAAAGGAGTGGCTTCAGGACAACTCTGTGAATGTCCTTGAGTGGCCCAGCCAGAGAGCAGACTTGAATCCGATTGAACATCTCTGGAGAGATCTTAAAATGGCTGTGCACCGACGCTTCCCATCCAACCTGATGGAGCTTGAGAGGTGCTGCAAAGAGGAATGGGCCAAACTGGCCAAGGATAGGTGTGCCAAGCTTGTGGCATCATATTCAAAAAGACTTGAGGCTGGAATTGCTGTCAAAGGTGCATCGACAAAGTATTGAGCAAAGGCTGTGAATACTTATGTACATGGGATGTCTCAGTTTTTCTATTTTTAATAAATTTGCAAAAACCTCAAGTAAACTTTTTTTACGTTGTCATTATGGGGTGTTGTATGTAGAATTCTGAGGAAAAAAATGAATTGAATCCATTTTGGAATAAGGCTGTAACATAACAAAATGTGGAAAAAGTGATGCGCTTTGAATACTTTCCGGATGCACTGTAGATGACACAACATTTTTTGAATTTATTTAAAGATTGCTTTCCTTTATAGATAAAAGCTAAACAAATCTTGGCCCTCATTGTGCTCCGTCTTTCACAGTTGTGTACCCTGGAGAGCAGTTGCCCTGGGGGGCTAATCCTGTCAGATCGCACAAGCTAAACAAGCCGTGAGCAGGAACAGTTTCAGTGCGTAATCCCCAAGCACACATTAGTCAGTGAGGTCCTGCAGGCTGAGCCGTCATAGCAGAGGCTGACAGTTTTTGGGGTTGCCTGAAGCGCTTGCAGAAGTCATTTAGATGCCAGTGGAGAGGTTGCAGACGGCGTCTTTTATTTATTTATTTACTTATTTATTGTTGTTGGGTGGATAACAAGTAAGCAGTTCTGTAAAAAATTCATTTTGACGTAACTCTATTTGAGTCCTAACAAAATGCTACCCCACAGAGGGAGTGTAACACAGGAGGTTATAAATTCCCAGTTCGCTTCGCTTTTGTGGCAGTGCCAGGACCCCAGCCCGATTAATGGTCGTGTGAAAGAGTAAGTACATCCCATGAAATGTTTTTTTTTTCTTTTTTAACATATGTGAACATATCAAGATTTAATCTTCATGTAAACAGTGTCTACAGATGAAACGGTGATATAATACATCATGAAACATTTACATGTTGTAGTCCTTTGTATAATTTAAATAAACATATATGCAAATTTTGCATGTGGAAAAAGTAAGTGGACCCCTACAATGACCACTACCTCAAACACCTGACATGACAATGAGGTGCACATGACCAGACCACCATTAGAGAGGATCTCAGCCTACGCCTGTCTCATTTAAACTTCTGTCTGATACTCAGTTTGGTTTGATCTTTGTTGTTGAAGTGTGGTGTTGTCTCCATACCTGATCCAAACAGCTCTCTGAAGAACGAAGTATAAAGACAGTTATGGATGCTTATCAGTCTGGAAAGGGATTTAAAAAGATCTCCAGACATTTGGGAATCAGCTGTTCCACTGTCCAGAAGATGATCTACAGAACGTGGCATTCTGCTTCAGTGAGACGTAGCGATTAGCCTGAGCGGAGGCATGGAAGTTGCTGGAACTTTTTCATTTTTCCACTTGCTCCTTATTCATTAAGAGTGTTGGTGGGCACCCAACCTTTAACAGATGTGGACAACTTTGTTGGTCTCCTTGCAGCTCATTGAAGCAATGGTGTCCGCCTCCTGAAAAGTGACAAAATGTCCCTTGTGTACCTGCAAACCTCTGATTTGTCAATCAAAGCCAGTGTGACAAGAGATTCAAAGTTCTTCTAAAATGGCCTGGATACATTTCTTGGGACCACTAGAAAAGATCTTGAATTCATATCACACACATCTCCAATTGTACAATCAGTCATTCAGCCAATTTAAATGGAGAAAAGTCATCACTCTGCTGTTTGGTGTCATTGTGTGTCCCACACTGAGCATGGACCAGAGAAAGCATAGGAGAGAGTCATCTGAGGGGATCAGAAAGACAATGATAGACCAGTATGTGAAAGGCAATGGCTAGAAGACCATCAACAAGCAGTTTGATGTTCCTGTGACAACAACGGCAAAAATTATGAAGTTTAAACTCCATGTGACTGTAGCCCACCTCTCCTGACATAACTGCAAGAGGAAAATTGACCCCAGAATGGGCAGAAGGACAGTGAGAATGTCAGATAAAAAGCTAAGGGCAATTTCCAAAGAGATACAAGGTGAGGTCCATTAGTGCCTGGTCTTACTTTTTGAGTGACAGTGGGCTCAATGGAAGAAGACCCAGGAGGACTCCACATCAAAAGGCCAAACTAGAATTGGCTAAAATGCATATCGACAAGCCACAGTGCTTCTGGGAGAAGGTTCATTGGACAAATAGGACAAAACTGGAGCTTCTTAGCAAGTCACATCAGCTCTGTGTGTCCAAAAATGAAATAATGAAGCTTTCAAAGAAAAGACCACCAGACCTGCTGTGAAACATGGAGGAGGCTCAGTTATGTGTTGGGGCTGCTTTGCTGCATCTATCATGGGGTGCCTTGTGTCTGTGCAGGGTAACAATGAAATCTCAAGACTATCAAGACATTTGGAAGCAAAACTTCCTATCCAGTGTCAGAAAGCTCTGTCTCAGTCACAAGTCATGGACCCTCCAACAGGATAATGCGACAAAACACACAGCTAAAAGCCCCAAGAATGGCTAAGAACAAAACACTGGACAATACTGACATGGCCTTCCATCAGCCCTGATTTCAATCCAATTGAACATCTGTGAGAAAGAACTGAAACATGCAGTCCGGAGAAGACCCTCTTCATACCTGACACCGCTGGAGCAGTTTCCTCAGGCCGAGTGGGCCGAACGACCTGCAGACAGGAGCAGACGTCTCATGGAGAGCTCCAGGAATTGCTTGTATGCAGGGACTGCAAATTCTAAAATCTGAAGTCAAGGGACCCATCATTTGTGCCCAGGCCATTTTCATTTGTGCTCTTATATGAAATATTCTTTTGAATCAAAACTCTAAAACAAAGTCTGATTTTTGTTAAATACGAAATAAACAATGATGAGTGCCAATTATTTTTGTCAATTTCAGGTTATTTCACAGGCATATTATTTTTGTCTGTGGTGGGTTGGCACTCTGCCTGGGATTGGTTCCCTGCCTTGTGCCCTGTGTTGGCTGGGATTGGCTCCAGCAGACCCCCGTGACCCTGTGTTCGGATTCAGCGGGTTGGAAAATGGATGGATGGATGGATGGATTATTTTTGTGGAGGGCTACCAATAAATTTGTCCACATCTGTATTGTATCCTTCTCTTTTATTATTCCTTTTATGTGCTGTAAATTTATATGTAATAGGGAACCTGCTTTGATGCTTAGGCCTTTGATTTTTGCTTAGCATTTAAACACTGGATGACACATACAGTAAGTTAGACTTTGGATTGTGACGTCAGCTTGATTTTTGAAGTGCGTTTCATCTTCTGATCCTCTTCAATAAATAAAGATATTGTCAGCGCCTCAGTGAAATTATAAAAGAGTAGGCAGAATGGCAGCCTGTCAACAAGCCAAGGTCAGAATATCAGAAGCAAAGTAAATTAATGATGCAGAAACTTCCAAACCTATTTAATAACTAAAACTACTATCAATGTCCAGACAGTGTTCAGAAGCCATTAGGAAGGCTAATAGAATGTCAGGTTATATAGCGCCCTGAAGTCCAAGGAGGTTATAGCTGAAGCTTTATAGCACACTGGTGAGGCCTCATCTGGAGTCCTGTGTGCAGTTTTGGTCTCCAGGCTACAAAAAGAACATAACAGCACTAGAGAAGGTCCAGAGAAGAGTGACTAGGCTGATTCAGAGCTACAGGGGATGAGTTATGAGGAAAGATTGATGGAGTTGAACCTGTTAACCATTGAATGTCAGTAAATGTAAAGTGTTACACTTAGTAAGTTAAAATATGAGGTTTGAATATACAACGGGAGGTTTGAAAATCAAAAATACCCCTCATAAGAAGGACTTAGGAGTCGTAGTGGACTCGACACTATCAATAGCCAGACCAGACAGTGTTCAGAAGCCATTAGGAAGGCTAATAGAATGTCAGGTTATATAGCACTAAGGACTCTAAGGAGGTTCTGCTCAAGCTTTATAACAAACTGGTGAGGCCACTTCTGGAGTCCTGTGTGCAGTTTTGGTCTCCAGGCTACAAAAAGGACATAACAGCACTAGAGAAAATCCAGTGAAGAGCGACTAGGCTGACTCCAGGGTTACAGGGGATGAGTTATGAGGAAAGACTAATGGAGTTGAACCTGCTAACCATTGAATGTCAGTAAATGTAAAGTATTACATGTAGGAAGTCAAAATGTGAGGTTTGAAGACACAATGAGAGGTCTTAAAATCTTAAAGTACGCCTTATGAAAAGGATTTTGGAGTCGTAGTGGACTCGACGCTATCAACTGACAGACTCTGTTCAGAAGCCATTAAGAAGGCTAACAGGATATCAAGTTATATAACGCACTAAAGTCCAAAGAGGTTCTGCTGAAGCTTTATAACACACTGGTGAGGCCTCATCTGGAGTCCTGTGTGCAGTTTTGGTCTCCAGGCTACAAAAAGGACATAACAGCACTAGAGAAGGTCCAGAGAAATGCAACTAGGCTGAGTCCAGGGCTAAAGATTTCCTCAGAGATATGAGGAAAGATTGAAGGAGTTGAACCTGTTAACCATTGAATGTCAGTAAATGTAAAGTGTTACAGGTAGTACGTTAAAATGTGAGGTTTGAATACACAACGGGATGTCTGAAAATCAAAAATACCCTTTATAAGAAGGACTTAGGAGTCGTAGTGGACTCAGCACTATCAACAGCCATACAGAATTCAGAAGCAATTAAGAAGGCTAACAGGATGTTAGCTTATATAGCGTCCTGAAGTCCAAGGAGGTTCTGCTGAAGCTTTATAACACACTGGTGAGGCCTCATTTGGAGTTCTGTCTGCAGTTTTGGTCTCCAGGCTACAAAAAGGACATAACAGCACTAGAGAAGGTCCAGAGAAGAACAACTTGGCTGATTCCCAGGGCTACAGGGGATGAGTTATGAGGAAAGATTAAAAGAGCTGAGCCTTTACAGTGTAAGCAAAAGAAGATTAAGAGGAGACCTGGTGAAGTGTTTTAAATTATGAAGGGATTTAATCTGTTGGATTAAGACAGTGATTTTAAAATGAGTTCATCAAGAACACAGGGACACAGCTAGGAAACTTGTTAAGGGGTGTAGAAGAAATTAATCTTACCCAGGACGTCTTTGATTCAGAATTCAGACATGACAAAGTTTGTTCATATGTCTTTACCTTCTATTCATAAAGAGGAAGCACATGGGGGGGGGACTGTACCCTGAGCATTGGTATCAAGGGATGGTCACTGAGCAGGGACAGAGACCCATATTTCTATTTATAATGTGATAAAACCAGCCTCGACACACACAAAAAGGTTTGGGGCAGCCAACCCGTATGTTATCCCAGGTTGCACTGGTGTGCATAGTTTGGAGTCTAAGAGTGAACTAAGGTATGTGGAAGTTGACTGGTCTTTTAAAGCAAGGAACTCGGAAGTGATGTCATCGAGGTCCGGGACCAGAAGTGACATCATCCTTGGGCCTGTAACCTGAAGTGGCGTCGTCCTTGGGACCGGAACAGGAAGTGTTGTTCTTAGGGCCGGAACCGGAAGTGGTGTCGTTAGGGTTGAATCAGGCAGAATTTCCAATATTTGGTCTTCAGAAATAACAGAAGAAGGCTTAGTGCATCCCGCCACCCTCTGACCTGGTGTGGAATTACCTTCATTTGGTCCATTCAGCTTCCTCCTACGCGCACGTGTGTGATAATAGACAACTGAATTGAAATAACAGAGCTGAATCAATACTTACATTCACTCTGATTGGTTCATTAGCTTACATACCCAAATAAAAGTCTCATTCTATTACATTCTTATCCTTCTCAATATTTCTTAGATTCATCTCTTACCCCTTTTATGAAATCTCTGTGTATGTGACAACTGTCAAGTCTTACTGGGTACATGACATCAGCCAATTCCTTAAACCACCGCCTAGAACATTCGGTCTCTTTACCCAACCATTGCAGCCGTCTCTTCAAGCTATTTCTAAGACAATACATTTCTTTTTTTTCTTTTCACACTGCAAACAATTAATGCACAAAAACTACATTATCCCTTAATCATTCCCCTTTATTCTCTCACATGGTGCATTTCACACTAGGAATTAGGACGTTTTTCTTTACACAGAGAACCACAGACTCATGGAATAAGCGACCAAGTAGTGTGGTAGACAGGAGGACTTTTAGGGACCTTCAAACTCACCTGTGACACCCCGTGTAGTGGGAATCAAAACACCAGTCATTGGTCTTTGTCTTCCTGCACAGCGATGAATTGTCGCAAAAGCGCCTCCTCTGCACGGATATCCCCAGTGGCTTGAACTTCTTCCCCTGCCTGGGGTGCTCCGGAGACTACTCCTGTATTGCGGTCAGGAGTGCCAACTCCTTGAAGCTTCTTGGGAGCCATTCTGCCAAAACTGTCTTCGTCCGTACTCCAAAATCAAAAATACTGTCTCGCTTTTACCACACCTGATCGGATCCCACCACTGCCACCAAAATGTGACACCCCGTGTAGTGGGAATCAAAACACCAGTCTACACTCTGGATGTCTAGTAAATGGGACCGAGCGTGACCAGGATGATAATGGATGACAGGGAGACACGGACACAAAAAGGGTTGGGTTTTTAAAAATAAAGTGAAGTTTTATTTTCAGGTGCACTTAACAAAAATAATGTTCTGCGGAATTTATATATTAAAACACAGTTCAACACCGCAAAAGACACACAAAAACAGTAAATAAATGATGTTCAAAAATAGTGACTATATACAAAAAATAAACAGTGCACCAAAACCCATAACTCAAATAAATAACTCCACCGAAAAGTATTCCAGAGATATTTTAAACAATGCACAAGCCGTAATGTTTGGTAAATCTAAGTCGTTCTACTGAGTACCTTTCTCCTAGAGGGTCTAATCAGAAAAGCACCATGCTCTGGGGCAATGCGTTCCTTTTATAATCGGTGCCCTTGTACCGACCAATTAAACTGTCCATTGTCATCCCTCTACAACCGCGCGATGACGAGAACTCGTCAGCGAGAAGTGGCGTCTCTTGCCCTGCAAAAATGCTATATTAAATCTAGCAGCCGGCGCGCGCGCACATAGTTGTGCCGGCTTGTGAGACGCAACTGCGCTTCTGCCTTAAGTTACAGTAAGCACTTTTAACTTTTTACGTCCTTCCCCTGAGCTCCTGCCCAGACAACTACACACTTGGGATCCCTCTTCTAAACTGCGGTAAACTAATATTATGACGTTTCACCCTTTCTTTTACACTTTTAGAGTTATGTGGTCGCAGGAGGCACACGCGAGAGTGGAAAACCGTTAATGCCATCCCGGCCGGTTAATGGCAAGGCTGTCTCTCCATGTTACACGAAACCTACCGCGACACTCTCCAAAAGGCGCTAATAAGGTCAGAGAAGACGTCCATCTGCATTCTATACAGAAGGAAAAAAGGCAAGTTTCCTTTCTCTAAACTTTAACTTTTTATTACAAACAAATGCCTCTCAACACTGCAGAGGACATTTGACAAATTTTATTTAAGCCTAGGTAATGCCAGTAAGGAACATTACCATATCACCTTGATGTGATTTTAGGAGAATTAAGTGGATAGAAACAGAGAACTTTGTTGGGCTGAATGGCCTGTTCTCATTCTGATTGCTCTAATGTTCTAATCCTACTATATAAAAGCGGTCGGGATTGTTCTACCGTCCTGTGAGTGCTACGCAGGCGCAGAGTTTCACGCACGCCCCATCCATTTTGCAATGCACGATGGGATTTGTAGTTTCGTTTTTCCAGGTTAAAGATGATTTTCTACTCCAGACTGTGCGATATATCTACTATATAAAAGTGGTCGGGATTGTCCTTCTGTCCCGTGAGTGCAAAGCGTAGCAGTATTCCGCTTATCACAGAATTACTACTTGCGGCACGAAGCGACGCGATGTGAGCAGAGTTCTGGTGCTCCCATCGTTCCCTTACTTTTGTGCGCGATGCGCTGGAAAAATAGACAAAATTACGTCTCTGGAAATAATTAATGTTGATGGAGTACAAATGCCTCACCGCGTAGTAGATATCAGGGGAGATGGTACTTGCTTATTCTCATCTATAGCTTATTTTTTGCATGAAACTACGTCTTTAGCGGTACAGATTCGGGCTGACATTGTACAACTTTGGACAGGCACTCGAGGGGATAACAAACTTAGGTTTTCGGGAGATGTTATGAATGGGCACTTTGATGTTCTCATTCCCTACACTTACATGCCTGATGTACACATGGAGCTCACACAAATTGAGGATAAAAGTCGGTCGCCTTAAAAGGCGGGTGAGCCTAGTATTCTAATAAACATTCTCTAAATAAATCAGAAACCAAAATTTTAGCGTTTTTTTTGCTCTTTCTATCCATAAACCTGGATGTCAGTAATATCACGCCGCCATCTTATAGAGTGTTTGCTGTTTGTAATGACAAAAAACAGCAACAGGAATAGTAAGGGTAACCAGTACTGTTACGGCCATTGAAATAGTAATAAAATGGAAGTGAATAGCAGATAAGCAAGCAAATAGGCAAAAATATAGCGAGAAAATTGAGCTACAGAAAAAAATAAATAAACCAGAATAATTCAGAGTTAAATTTTGTGCCTGAAAACTGTGAATCGTAAACACCCTGAGTGCTGCCCCTGCCACGTTTCATGGATTGGTGTCGCTCCAGACTCTCCGACTCTGACAGGCACAACACCGGGGGAAAATCCTGTCTAGAGAGTCTGTCCAAAAGTCAAGTGCTCAAAGACCCTAGATTGAAACACGTCAGTGTGCTCTGGGGGTCACTAGATTACAAATCTGTAAATCTTATTTTCGTTCTTTCCTAGGGTCCCCATTTCTTTGATGTCCTCCTTTTATTTACACTGCTGTTGGAACCACAAAAAAAAAATTAATAATATCTGCTATCAAGAATCAAATGGGCAAGTCCTAATCTGCAAACATCTCATGAAGCACAAGCATCAGTGGGCTTTTGGTCATCACAGAGCCGTCGCTCGTGCAGGTTCTTCTTGAAATCCACCTCCTGGGAAATTTTGTTTTTTGGCATGTTTTACTCTCATCGAGAATTATCATGACCGATCAGATGAATCACTCGCAGCTGTGCCGGCTTTCATTTGTGTTCTGCACAGCAATGTCAGGCTGCAGACAAAATAGCAGCTCAAAATAAATTTAAAGCTGCAGTTACAGGGAGGGAAAAAAATCACATAAGCCCTGAGAGGCTGGTCACAATGGTCACTGTCTGTCAGGCTTTGTGTCCATCAGAGGATTTTGTATTCTGAGGACCTGGAAAAAGTAGCTGTGGCCTTCCACATGAAAAAAACAAATTCAAAAATGGAGGATAAAATACAAATGGAAGCATCAAAGTGAAATCAAATCAGCGTCCCATTATTAGGCATGGTTTGATCTCGGGCCGTTTACTGAGGCTGTAATTGCAGATGATGACATCTTGGCAGAGCAACTAACACTTCTTCATGGGTCCAGAGTCCTGGGTTTGGATGGATAGATAGATAGATAGATAGATAGATAGATAGATAGATAGATAGATAGATAGATAGATAGATAGATAGATAGATAGATAGATAGATAGATAGATAGATAGATAGATAGATAGATAATGAAAGGTACTATATAATAGAAAGATAGATAGATAATGAAAGGCACTATATAATAGATAGATAACTCTGTGACTGTTCTTGAATGGCCCAGCCAGAGCCCTGACTTAAACCCAATTGAGCATCTCTGGAGAGACCTAAAAATGGCTGTCCACCAACGTTTACCATCCAACCTGACAGAACTGGAAAGGATCTGCAAGGAGGAATGGCAGAGGATCCCCAAATCCAGGTGTGAAAAACTTGTTGCATCTTTCCCAAGAAGACTCGTGGCTGTATTAGCTCAAAAGGGTGCTTCTACTAAATACTGAGCAAAGGGTCTGAATACTTAGGACCATGTGATATTTCAGTTTTTCTTTTTTAATAAATCTGCAACAATTTCAAAAATTCTTTTTTTTGTCTGTCAATATGGGGTGCTGTGTGTACATTAATGAGGGAAAAAATTAATTTAAATGATTTTAGCAAATGGCTGCAATATGACAAAGAGTGAAAAATTGAAGGGGGTCTGAATACTTTCCGTACCCACTGTAGATAGATAGAAATGAACCGCACTATATGATAGATAGATAGTGTGGACTAAGCCCCGGACACAGACAGGCGGACATGTTGTAAATCACCACCTCATGTTTATTTACAGACTATTTACAAGTTAAATGCTACACAACCCCAAACTCCCCAAAAGTCCAGGCCTCACACCCTTGCCTTCCAGCTTCGTCCTTCTTCCACCCAACTCAAGCCCTGAATGAAGGAAGGTGGTCCCTTTTATAATCACCCGGATGTGCTCCATGTGATTCCCGGCAATCTTCTACCGACACGCCCCAGTGTGGCGGAAGTGCCGGCTGCATCCCCGGAAGGACTCTGGGTGTCCCTGCTCCTCTTCCCCCCAGCACTTCCGGGTGTGACGGAAGTGCTGAGGTCCAGCGCCCCCTGGTGGTGACCACAGGCCCCTACAGGGTTGAGCTTCAAAGCTCTGTACCTGTGGTCCCCATTTCAACCAGAGTGGTCACCCCCACATGGTCTGAGGCAGGCGTAAACCCTCTTCCGGTCCTCCTGGGCGTCCCGGCCGGGTCTCCCCCCGAGCCAACTGTGACGATAGATAGATAGATAGATAGATAGATAGATAGATAGATAGATAGATAGATAGATAGATAGATAGATAGATAGATAGATAGATAGATAGATAGATAGATAGATAGATAGATAGATAGATAGATAGATAGATAGATAGATAACAACATCTCAAGGAAGTTGAAGCTCAGTCACAAATGGGACTTCCAAATGGACAAGGACCCCAAGCAGACCTCCAAAGTTGTGGCAAAATGGCTTAAGGACAACAAGGTCACGTTATTGGAATGGGCCATCACAAATCCCTGACCTCAAGCTGATTGAACTGAAAAAGCATGTGAGAGCAAGGAGGCCTGCAAACATGTTCCAGTTACACCAGTTCTGTCTGGAGGAATGGGCCAAAATTCCACCAACTTATTGGAAGACAACCCAAAACTTTTGATTCAAGTGAAACAATTTAAAGGCAATGATACCAAATATTAACAAAGTGTATGTAAACTTGTGACCCACAGGAATTGTGACATAGTAAATAAAAAGTGAACATTGTTGGAAAAAATTACATTTGCCCTGCACAAAGTAGATGTCTTATAAAGATACGTCAGATCTGTGGAGGGCTTATAAAGCAAGTTCTAAAGAATTCACCCCAAGTATATGGAAACTTCTGATTTCAACTGTACTTCCTCTATGTGTAGAAATGTGTAGAAAAGGCAGGGACTTAATCATGAGAGTATCTGTTATATGTCATTAGGTATGGGATTGGTAAAAGCAGAGTTAATGTTGGTGATGTGCCATCTGTTGGAGTGACAAATGTAATGCATATATCCTTGTTACATGCCATTAGGTATGGGATTCGTAAAAGCAGTGTTAATGATGGTGATGTGCCATCTCTTGGAATAACAAATGCAATGCATGCAATATGTCTCTTTTATATGTCACTTGATATGGTATTTGTAAAAGCAGTGTTAATGTCTGTGATGCACCATCTATTGGAGTGACAAATGCAATGCATTTTACTACAAGATATTTCATGATGTGCCATCTGTTGGAATGGCAAATGCAATGCATATGTTTATGTTATAGGCCATTTAGTAAGGGACTTGTAAAAGCAGTGTTAATGTTGGTGATGTGCCATCTGTTGGAATGACAATTGCAATGTACTAGTTCTGTAAGCCTGTGCTATAAAAAGCTCAGGGTCCTAGAAACCATGGATTCTGGCACTTCAATCTATCAATCGCATCGGTTATGCATTAATGGCTAAGTGAGGTTCTCTTTCCTTTGCGGTTTTATTTTGCAGACCTGCTTGCCTCCATTGTCTATCAGTGGCTAAGCAAGATTCTCTCTCCTCGGAGGTTTCATTTTGCCGATGTGCTCACCTTGCTTGTGTATTAGCAGCTAAGCGATTTTCTCTTTTCTCGGTGATTTCAGTTTGGCGACAGAGTCTCTTTCTTTGAGCTACATGCTGTATCCTCGCACTCCTCGGCCAGACAGACAGACACACACACACACACACACACACACACACACACACACACTTCCATACGTAGATGTTTTGTAATGTATATGCCTCTGTTATATGCCATTTGGTATAGGATTTGTAAAAAGCAATTTCAGTGTTTATGATGTAACTATTGGAATGACAAATATTCATGATGCACCATTTGTTGGAATGAAAGACATAGCAACTGGATGGACACACAGATATATACACAGATACTTATCCATTTACGATATGCTTTGCAGTAAGGAGACTGTGGATTGTCGGTTCGCTTCCCGGTTCCTCCCTGTGTGGATAGCGCTTTGAGTACTGAGAAAAGCGCTATATAAATGTAATGAATTATTATTATTATTATAGATAACACCTAAATATACATTGAAAAAATGTGGATTATTTTATGTGATATTTATATATTTTTGGGCACCAAATTCAAAAATGAAAATCATTTTTCTCTATCAACATCCATCCAGTCATTATCCAACCTGCTATATCCTAACTACAGGGTCACGGGGGTCTGCTGGAGCCAATCCCAGCCAACATAGGACACAAGGCAGGAAACAAACCCCGGGCAGGGTGCCAGCCCACTGCTGGGTGCGCACATACACAAACACCCACACACCAAGCACACAAGGGACAATTTCAGGATCACCAATGCATCTAACCTGCATGTCTTTGGACTGTGGGAGGAAACCCACACAGACACGGGGAACATGCAAACTCCACGCAGAGAGGACCTGGGAAGTGAACCCGGGTCTCCTAACTGCGAAGCAGCAGCTCTGCCCACTGTGCCACCGTGCCTATCACGCAATATTTCTTCACAAATCACTTTTTAGCTTTTTGTGCAGGAGAGTTAACAACACAATGAGCACTCAGTCCAAAGCACAAAGACATTAATGCCGCTAGGAGGATAAACTAGTTCAGGGGTCTTAGACTTTACATACCATGACAGGATGAGAGAAACAAAAAGGGTCGAGACTGTGCTGGTGACGAGACCAGCAGTAGTCAGGATGCCCAGATGTCCCTTCTCCCCACCAGCTCATCAAAGTCCTAAATATGGCGGCTTTACTAGTCCTGCCATTGCTGCATCCCAAACTTTATGGGTGTCCTATGTAGAAAAAGTTCCGTCATTTCAAAATACTGTGACCGAAATGTATGCAAATACCTTTGAAAGTCTGCAATGTGCACTTTAATCACGATGTCTCAATGGCCTGATTTAAAAAAAAATGTAAACTTTGGAGCAGAGGCGTACATTTGTCTTTGTCCCGAACATTATGGAGGACAACAAACAAAAATAAACAAAGAAGTAAATAATCCATATAAATCAAAGAATCAAACAGAAGAGACTTTAAACAGGAATTTGAACCCCAGCCAGGGGAGGAACCCTGGGTGATATGTGACACTTCGGTTAGTCGGTCTTGTCGCAGGGCTTGATGTAATAAAGGATGTCCATCTTGGATTCACCGTTAGCGGTGACGGACGATTTTCTTGTTATGTGCGGAGTATTATTTTCCCTCACACGACATCAATACACTCCAAAGTCACACAACATTAAGCCAAATGAGGCCAAAAGCGCTCTTTACACCGCCGAGCTAACCCTCAAAAGTCAAACCTAAAGCTTTCCTTCCAACATCCCCCGGTCTAATAAAACCAAAATAAGGACTGTCTGCATTATTATTACAAATAGAAAAAATTCCAATGAAACCGCAATTCTGAAGGTGTAAACGGCATCTAGCGGCGCATCATTCATAATCATTGGCTGTCGTAAATAAATAGATGCTTATTACGAGGCGAATCGAGTTCGCTGATTGAAATGATTACACAGTATGGAGGACATCAGCTGCATCAGGAGTGCTCAGCGCTCAGTGCTCCTCGGGGGATCCCTGTCACTCTTCATTCTCTTTCAAGCCCTTTTAAATTTATTAATCCGTTTATATTTCGGAGTTTTGTTCTTGAAGCTATTCCTCCATCCGTGCCCTTTCTTCCATCTCCATCGTGATTGTTTCATTTGAGACACCATTTATTTTATTTTTTATTATTCTTTGAGTTTCTTTACTGTGCAACGATCTGCGGAAGAACAACACAAAAGAGAAATGGACTGAAGTGTAATAAAGTGGGCTCCTTGCCTCTTTGTATATTCAGTATTAAACGTTTAGCTCCCATATACCTGATTTTTAAGAGTAGGCAGACTCCGTCTGTATGCCGATTCTTTTTACTCTCTCTTTCTTTAAATTGCTCTTCTCTGTAGTGAGCAGACGCTCTCATTTATTTAGAAATAAATTGTAAATCTCGCGTCACTGGCGAGCTGCTCCTGCTTTCAGGGACGATTTAGAGAGACCTCAAATACTGATGTGATTTTTCATTAAAGGTCAAGAGAAGAATGCAAATATTGTCACATTTAAAAAGGTGACGGACGGTTTAATCCAAAGACGGATTGTTGAAGGAAAGAATTTTAATTAAAGAAACAATCCTGTCGAAATAAATGAGCGGCACTACGTGAACGAATCGAGAGAAAACGAAGAGCCTTTTACAGAGTTACCACTGAAGAATCTCAAGCCCACCCATCCATCCTTCCATTTTTTAAACCTTCTTCATTTAGTGCAGTCCACCGTTCAAGTTCATAAGCTTATCCTGGCACAATTAAGAGCACAGCTGGAGTCAGTGCGCCAAGGCAAACGTAACAGAGCTGCATTAGGCTTCAAAATATACCACACATTAATGAATATTATTAAAGTGTTTTTAGGTTAAAATACGATTGAGCTGTGTGGCAGGTCAGCAGTCTATTAAAGGAATATCCCAGCTGAGCCCATTCAGAGTCGCCGGGCAACCAAAATGCACATCACTGGGTGGCCAAGAATACAACAGTGGCCGACCCGGGCTGGGATTGAGCTTATAGAGTCAGGAGAAGACGGCAACTCAAAAACAGCAGGAGGAAACCATACGAGAAATGGGAGAGGAAAATCTGAATGAGCTCTTCAAATGATCCAAAGCGAATACATTGGAAGTTAGGAAGCTGCATAAGGAAGTCACACTATAGGAACAAATGTCTTTAATAATAGGTGACCCGAAAGTTTTACATAGAGCGAAAGAGGGTCTTATATTGAATATCTCAAAATAAAAAGACACGGAAAGATAAACATTACATTTGTAGGGGTGGGGGTTGATTTGTTTTCAATCCTATTTTTTGTAAAAATTGATCTATTTGTATGGAATGATTACAATAAAATCAATAAAATTAAAAAAAAAAAAACATTAAACAGACAGACATAGATAGATAGATAGATAGATAGATAGATAGATAGATAGATAGATAGATAGATAGATAGATAGATAGATAGATAGATAGATAGATGAAAGGTACTATATAATAGAAAGATAGATAGATAATGAAAGGCACTATATAATAGATAGATAGATAGATAGATAGATAGATAGATAGATAGATAGATAGATAGATAGATAGAATAAGAAAAGGCACTATAAGATAGATAGATAGATAGATAGATAGATAGATAGATAGATAGATAGATAGATAGATAGATAGATAGATAGATAGATAGATAGATAGATAGAATAAGAAAAGGCACTATATAAAGATAGATAGATAGATAGATAGATAGATAGATAGATAGATAGATAGATAGATAGATAGATAGATAGATAGATAGATAGATAGATAGATAGATAGATAGATAGAAATGCACTATATAATGAAATCTAAGAAAGTATTTCTAAAGTATTTATATCATGACAATAAATCTTGTTTTCCTTATTTTAAGAATTATTGACTAATCAAAAAAAGTATTTTATTATTCTTCTCAAGTAAATTTTGTTTACCCCATTGGCAGATATTTATGCTAAATAAAAACAAAACAACTCCCATATTTTTTTGTCTAGATAGATAGATAGATAGATAGATAGATAGATAGATAGATAGATAGATAGATAGATAGATAGATAGATAGATAGATAGATAGATAGATAGATATGAAAGGCACTATATAACAGATAGTGTAAAGGATAGCACGTATGGGCTGGCGTCCCAGTAGGGATTGGTCAATTCCCTTAACTGGCTGGGAGGCCAATATAACAGAGAGTGCCGAAGAAGCTCCATTTCAAAGCTGTATGGTCCCCTGACCCGGTAGATGGCAGTATTCTTGAGCTTCGGTACCCATTCAGGTACCCACAAGGAATGCTGGGAAATGTAGTGCAATGAGGCAGCCCTGCTGGAGTGTGGGGATGCTGCCAGAGGGTAGTGCAGGGAGCTATGCACCCTACTTTTGGGACTTTTAAATGACCTGGAAGTGCTTCCGTCAGGTTATGCCCTGGCACCAGCAGTATTCTTAGATTCAAGATATGAGGAGCCACGACTTCAATTAGGCGAGTTGGTTTCTGGTGGAGGACAAGAGACAGAGAAAGCGAGAAGAAGAATTGTGGATACTTTATGACACTTTTGAAGCCTTTATGCAAGATATATTGTCTGAATAAATGTTTTATTTTTACCTTGATTCAACATATACCATACATTTACTGCATATTTACAAGATTGAACTTTGTGTTAGGTCAGCAGACGATTACATGACCGTGAGGTTGCGTCTGAGGTTTGGTGTGATCAATGTCCGCTAGTGCTCACAATAGATAGATAGATAGATAGATAGATAGATAGATAGATAGATAGATAGATAGATAGATAGATAGATAGATAGATAGATAGATAGATAGATAGATAGATAGATAGGGAAGACACTACATAACACTACTTGACTGATGTGAAAGGTGCTATAACTATCTATAACAACCTACAGTATAAAAACATAAAACATACAGCTTACATGCTTTTATTCGAATTTTACCATTACACAGTCATTTTCTATAGAAAATAAAACGTCATTTATATCACAAATTTCCTTAAGAGCGCTCATTTGATAGATAGATAGATAGATAGATAGATAGATAGATAGATAGATAGATAGATAGATAGATAGATAGATAGATAGATAGATAGATAGATAGATAGATAGATATTTTTTATCAGAAAACGAGATTTGTACCAAAGGCACTCCTAACAAGCCATTATTGTGCAGCGTTTGTCCGGCTTCATTCTAATCTACATAATTTTCAGCAATTTATTTTAAGTCGATCTTTATTTTAACAGATAAGATAAACGCGGCAATATACCGTTGTTTGTGCTTTGCATATTCACTTGTCTTATTTCGATTTTTTTATGTGTCACTGTATATAAATACTGGATGTATGCTACAAACACTTTATATTTTTTCGTTGATACACAAATGTTACATGCAGACAGACGTAATTAAACGATGGATTCCTTTTAATGATGTGATATAATCGACTGTTATAGTTCACTTTCGAATTAAATTTATAACAGAAAATTGAAAGACAACATTAAACCTTTAGATAGATAGATAGATAGATAGATAGATAGATAGATAGATAGATAGATAGATAGATAGATAGATAGATAGATAGATAGATAGATAGATAGATAGATAATATTTATAATATTAAGTAATACAACTACGCTTCGGAATCTAATGTATTTTGTTATCTTCTATTTGTACTTAAAGTTTGATGGCGTTTTTGTTTACTGAATTATTTTTGAAATATGATAAAAAAAATTAAGGCAAAACAAATATTATTCTGGTTCCGATATTTAAAAAGACTAGCAGTTAGCATTGCAAACGCTAAATATTTTATCTTTCTACAAAGAAAGGGAAATAAGGCCGAATGAAGGCTAATTCAAACCAATAGCCACTTCCACCGGCTCGTCTCGCGTCTCCGCTCAGCCGCTGTTTCTGGCATGCCGTGCGTGACGCAAGGGCCGGGGGTCGCCGCGGTACCCAGAGGGGCCAGTCACGAGCCTCCACAATAAATGGACTGCAGACTCGAACGCTACGCTTGATCGGGCGCTCAGTTTGATTTCGCACAAAGGAGCTTCGCGTTGTCCCTAATGATGTCACTGTGTTCCCGAGCCTATTTGTATTCCTCTGTTTTATCTTGAAAGAGGCAGGCGTTCGGTAATGGGGGAACATAACAGATGTAAACGAAAACTGTTTGTTTAAAAAGCCTACGAGACAGTCGCTTTGACACGGTTTCCTTTTTCGTTAAAACCTGCGCACGAGTAGATAAAGGAAGATCAACTGCTGTCTATGATGTACCGGTTAAATGTGACGAGTATGAGTTAGCAGTCACGACTTCGTATCCGATGACTCACGAGAGAAGTTGTCTTCAGACGTTCAAGTGGAACCGAATTATAATATTTTATGCTGGTTTAACCCCCTCTTTTTTCATCACATCATTGTTAATTCCTTTGGCAATTTCACGGTGGATTGGAGCAAATGCCCTATAAAATTAAAATCATCCATCTCTATGTGCAGAGTAAACCATGCGCTCCGCACAAAAAGGACTCCTCTTTTTAGAATTCGAATTGTCGTAAAAAGCAACAGCGGATTTATCTTCTTTTATATTTGGACAAGCCCTTCCACTTTTAATTTAGATGGGAAAACTGTCAAATAAGGCGCTGTCGCTGTGAAAGTGGACATTACCACACACCTCCTGATACCTTTGCAAGGTGCTCTTGCGATGTGCTCTGAATAATCTAACGACTGGGTGTCCAAAACAGAGCGACGCACGGAGCCCCTCTCGTCTCCGTCGAGCTCGTTCTCTCTCGCACACACACACACACACACACACACACACAGCAGCTGAAATGCTCCACGGCTGATGAGTATTCGCCTCGTCCATACCTGTGGCAATCTGGACACGGGAGAACAAAACAAAACAAAACAAAAAAGGGCTGGGAGCCTTTTAGTGGTGCCTGAGGAAGAGAGATCCATCAGATCCTGAATGCCAACTGTTTCGTTTCGGCACCGCTGGCCAGGACAGCTTTCTTCAATCAGGAGGAAGGAAGTCAGCCACGAGATCAGCAGCCGCGCCGGCTGGACAGCTCCAGCTCGTCTCGCACTCAAGTCGGGGCAGGAGCACCAAGACGCGTCTGGGAAACGTCGCCTCCAATTGTGACAGCGATTTCTGTGTCTGCCATTCCGATGGGAGCTGCGTATTTGTCCTTATAAGCTGTCCCAATGGCATCGCAGGGTTTTTGGCCGTTTGGAGCCGAAGATGGGGGGGATAATAGTAACCAAAACCCCAGTGCACGTAAGTGTCGCCGGAATTCAGGAAAAAAAAAATAAAGTTTACTAAATGCAGAATATACAGTATGGAAAAAGAATCTCATATTAATTGACGTGACAAAATGTATATCTTTTGGAAAAGAAGTGTGAGTCCATTGTCGTTTATTCTTTTACATACATGTACGCAAACACGTGTGTGTGTGTGTGCTGTGTGGAGGGGGTGCTCGTCTGTGTACACACGTACATGGGTACTGTCTGGTATTTGAGAAATTAAAAATAATTTAAAAAAATAATGCGTTAATTAATGTTTTATTTTTCAGCAAGAGCATGGTGTCAGGCTGCTCAGAAATTCACAGGAGGACTGGGATCCAAACTTTGTGGTATGTTGCCTTTCAAATTATAGCCGACTGCTATTTGGAATAAAGAAATTGACAACACCTTAAAACAAATGGCAACAGTTTTTTAGTTGGATTAATGTTATGCATTTTTTTTGTTGTTGTTGTTTTTTTCGAGTATTAAATGACTTCTCCTGTTATTTGTAGCTCTCCTTTCTGTCGGCGAAGGCGAAAAAACGGGCAGTCCGGCAAGAAAACAACAAGAGGCAGGTGTAGAGAGCTGCGGGTGCAACAAGCCGTGCGGCTGCTACAAGTCCAACATCGACTTCTCGGTGCTCTACTCAACAGGTAACGAGCGGCGGGACCTCGCAAAACCGCCACGCACTTGCACCAATGTTTTCTTACAAAATAAGCTTCGAACATTTTGTTTTTGGATATTGTCATTTACATCGCCAAGATTATTTTTTATGTCAAACTAGGCTTTCTTAAAATCACCCTGAAGGAACAGAGACACAGAAACGTTATATTAAAGAGCAGGGCGCAACAGAGAACGGCAAAGCGTGACAAGGCAGACATTTGTAAACAATAGATTTTTATTGATTTATAATTCCTGTAGCTAATAGCTAGTACCTATGTAATAATAATAATCATCGTCATCATCATCATCATCATCATCATCATCATTTCTGTTAAGTGTATTGCTTTATCCATCCATGCATCCATTTTCCAACCCGCTGAATCCGAACACAGGGTCACGGGGGTCTGCTGGAGCCAATCCCAGCCAACACAGGGCACAAGGCAGGAACTTATTATTATTATTATTATTATTATTATTATTATTATTATTATTATTAGTAGTAGTAGTAGTAGTAGTAGTAGTAGTAGTATTGTTTTTATTATTATTGTTTTTATTCTTAGTAGTAGTAATAGTATAGTAATAAGAGCAGTAGTAATAGTAGTGTGCTAGTGATGTCATGCTTTGAATATTTATGTTGTAAATCTTTTAGAACGTATGTCAACAGGAGTATCTCAAAAAATACAAACACTACACCTTTAGGCAGACAGACATCCATAGACAGACATATATGAAAGAAACTACAAGATAGATAGATAGATAGATAGATAGATAGATAGATAGATAGATAGATAGATAGATAGATAGATAGATAGATAGATAGATATGAAAGGCACTATATATATGTGTATATATAGGCTATAATTTATTTTTTTGTTTACAATTATACATCTTTGTTATATTAATAGACTCCAGGTTACAACATAAATAAAACATGTATAACCTACGGGCTTTTTTAGATAGAGAGATAGATTCTTAACAATTCTGATTCTTTAATGGCACTTTACTGGGTTTTGTGGGTTCTTGTAAAACCGTTGCTTGAAAGTTAACGATGTCATTCTGGGAAGGACGCTTCTCATATGAAGTTAGTTCTTTTTCGCTTTCAAAAGACTCCTAATATGTGGACAAAACAGACATCTTTATTGTACAGTCGAATAACAGACTAAGAAAAGCGTAACTGAGCCTGTTCTGCGTTTTTGTATGCAGCAAGGGTCTTTTAAAAATCAGGAGCTCACTGATATTTTATAATTCTGTTAGTACCTATTCATGGCTATTTATAGAACCTGTTACGAATATAAATAAATAATTGTTCTTTCTGGAATCTTCACGTTGATGGCTCTTTTGGGAACCAAACAAAAATTCCTCTATATGGCATCGCTCTGAAGAAGCGCTTTGGTGTCTTTATTTTTAAAAGTGCAGATAGACAGACATATTTTATATATTAAAAAACATTTTATTGTAGTAAATCTTGACAGAATGTAAACATTTAAAGCTAATATTAGATATGGACGTTTTAAAATGAACGAGTAAATTGCTTTCGGGTATTTGAAATCGTTTGTTTGCACAGGATGCGGCTAAACTTGGGGTTCGTTTTCATAGCTGACTTGATTTGACGCGTTATCATTCCCTGACAGACTTATTCGTTCATCTTTCATTCGCTTTGCTTTAAATGTGATTTTTACTAAAAGAATTACATCGTTTTATGTGTATTTTTTATTTTTATTGGTTTTTTTTTTTTGGTTTTTTTTACAAAATATATAGATTTTTTTAATTTAACCTTTAAAATAAGTTTAAAAACGAAAAGAATTCACACATCCTGCTGCGAATCAAAGCTCTCGCCTTCGGTACACTGACGTACAAGAAGTGATTAAGTGGCGGTGGGAAGCACGGGAGGGTAGTTTAGTGGGGGGCGGGAGGGGGGGGGGGGCTGCTAATGGGGCTCATTTTCGTCAATCATAACCACAGCACACCCGCCTGACGTGCTGAGATGAGCTGCGCTGCACGAGCAATTAGTGGAGTTAACGCACACACACACACACACACACACACCAGATAGAAAAATAGACAGAACATAGAGAGGCACTTTATAAAATAAACATAGAAAATCAGAGGAAGGCGATAGATAGATAGATAGATAGATAGATAGATAGATAGATAGATAGATAGATAGATAGATAGATAGATAGATAGATAGATAGATAGAAATGAAAGGAGGTTCATAATGCTGATACTGTTGTGAAAGGCACCATTACAGATGATTTTTGTTTTTCGATTTTAAAGCGATCTTTATTTACAAATATATTGCAAGTACATTAATGGTAACATACATCTGTTTTCCAAGTTAATAATAATTTTCCACCCACATGCTTTTCTAGTAACATTTTACTACTTCACATTTATTTTCTTCATATACGTTTAATTGTATTAAGTCTTGGTATAATTTCAACATTTAGTTAGTGTTTTATTTCTTGATATTGCAAAATAGATAGATAGATAGATAGATAGATAGATAGATAGATAGATAGATAGATAGATAGATAGATAGATAGATAGATAGATAGATAGATAGACTACTTAATGCTGATAGATAGACGTGAAAAGCAAAATATTATAGACAGTTTAGATTCCAGATAATTCAGGTTACTAACAATTATTATGATTAACAATATGAAATTAGATACCTTTAAAACATCAAAAATATCTAAACTGATCATCTGAAAAAAAATGAAAAAACGAAACAATAAACCTTTAGACAGACAGACAGGTTAGATAGACAGACTGACAGACAGATCGATTGATTTATTGATTGATTGTAAGTGCTATGTATTATAGTCATCGCACACTTCCTATTGAATTTGCTCCCAGAATTTTCCAGATTGATGTCGTTAGTATGCTGCACACATGTCAGTCACACTTTGCCGTGCGCGTTTTTCACCCTCGGATGTCTGATTTTCTTCCCTCACAGATCTGTTACCTGCAAGTGAAGGTGAAGTAGCGACGCTCTCCTTCCTTCAAGAGGTTGTGGACATTTTGCTTCCTTACATTGTGCAAACATTTGATAGATCGACGAAGGTTATCGATTTTCGCTATCCAAATGAGCTGCTACAGGAGAACAACTGGGAGCTTTCTGATAATCCGGAAACACTTGAAGATATTTTATTAAACTGCAGGACATCACTGAAATATGCCATAAAAACAGGTAATTCAAACTAATGTTACGAGTTACGTTTTGGAGAAATCGACGAGTGTAAAAAAAAGCTTTAAAAGTTGGAAGAAAGAAAGAAAGAAAGAAAGAAAGAAAGAAAGAAAGAAAGAAAGAAAGAAAGAAAGAAAGAAAGAAAGAAAGAAAGGGCCTTCTTTATTTCCTTAAACTGAATATGCGCACTCATAAAATAAATAAATCCAAAAGAATGCAAACACAAGTTTCGAAGTAACAAGTGAATAACATGTAAAACATCTTAAAACACAAATACAACCCACGGTTGCGTGAACGTATCAGTTCACATTCACGAGTCTGGATTCACTTAATGTAATTAAGTACAATTATACGAATTTATAGTACATGTATACATTTATAAATGTCTATAAAACATTTTTGTTGATTATAATTGGATGTTTTGCTGCGCACGTGTCGGTATCTGTAAACCAATATTATAATAGATTTGTGCGTTTAAGGCTTCATTCACTCGGCCAGCTTTTCTACTTTGGGGTTGTAGAGCGCAGGAGCCGATCCTGGCAGAATCATATAAATGGTAGCAAGGACCCAAGAACGGCGAGCGTCATTCGTTCGTGCATTCATTTTTATCTTGTTTAAGTCTGAGTAGACTGGAATGCAGTTTACATTTAGCCTCTGCTTCTGATGCAACCAGAAGGTATAGGCTTCAAAGTCCAACTTTAGTAAAATAAATTTTATGTACTGTATCTCCCCACTGAGTCAGCGCCATAACGGGGCGGTGTAGTTTGAGCGACCAATAATCCCCTGAGCGGTGCCGTTGGGGGGTCATGCGCTTCAAGTGTGGCCGTTCATGGCGGCAAGGTCGAAGGTGGGGTCCTGACTTAGACTGACTCAGCCACTACCCCGTGACACCAAAGGGCCATCCAGCTTCCTGACGTCACTGGATGTCCTGCATACAGCTTGTCACGTGGAGCGACGTCATGGGATGACTGCGCACCTTCACTGCCACCGAGAGCAACAGCTGATTTGCGCAGGCTCTTCTATCTATCTATCTATCTATCTATCTATCTATCTATCTATCTATCTATCTATCTATTATATAGTGCATTTCACATCTATATTTATTATATAGTGCATTTCACATCTATCTATCTATCTATCTATCTATCTATCTATCTATCTATCTATCTATCTATCTATCTATTATATAGTGCATTTCACATCTATCTATCTAGCTATTATATAGTGCATTTCACATCTATCTATCTATTATATAGTGCCTTTCATATCTATCTATCTCTCTATCTATCTATTTATTATATAGTGCATTTCACATCTATCTATCTATCTATCTATCTATCTATCTATCTATCTATTATATAGTGCATTTCACATCTATCTATCTAGCTATTATATAGTGCATTTCACATCTATCTATCTATTATATAGTGCCTTTCATATCTATCTATCTATTTATTATATAGTGCATTTCACATCTATCTATCTATCTATCTATTATATAGTGCCTTTTATATCTATCTATCTATCTATCTATCTATCTATCTATCTACCTATCTATCTATTTATTATATAGTGCATTTCACATCTATCTATTATATAGTGCCTTTCATATCTATCTATTATATAGTGCCTTTCATATCTATCTATCTATCTATCTATTTTTGTTTTTTCTTCTTGTTCTATCAAGTAGTTATTTGTCATTATATTATTTTTTTGTTATATTTTTATTACTTTGTCAATTGGTTTGTTTAATTTTATTTCTTAAACATTTTTTAGAAGTCAACCAATTTCAAGTAAACCAAAGTTTACTTAAAACAAAAACTCAGTTAAAATCTGTTAAACGTTATCTTGAATCAGATGGTAATTTGTTATCTCAGATCATTTAGGCTGATTATAACTAGCTATTATTTTTGAGCCCATTTAATAAATAAAGAAATGAAATCTGCCCCTTTGATTTATACAGCACAATGCTTGTTAAAATCAGTCACTTTTGATTTATTCAAGCTTCACTTGCTTTGTGTTCATTTGGATTTATGACTCACACTTTATAAAGATCTATAAAAATAAATTTATAAGCATTTTATTCTGAACAGATTGTGAAAATACGCTGCTGGATAAGTGTTAGTAGGGTTAGTTGTTTTACTGAAGACCATTATCATGACATTTATAATCTTCATTTGGTTAACAAAAAAAAAAAAAAAAGATATAAAAGCTTCAGAAGATGGCGAGAGGGTCCATTGTGCCGTAGTGATTAGTCCTCCACTCCTGCTCGTGTGTGTTCTTACCGTGTTTCATCTTCAGGTGCTTTGCTTTCCAGTCACTGTGTAAGTGTGTCTTGTAATGGAAGGCTTTTCAATTCAACATCTGCTTTTAGTTTGCACGCTGGATTGCTTGCAGCAGCTGACATTACTAAAATGGAACAACTGGGTTCTGAAAGTGGATGAAGAAATGGAAATCAGGAATCATTCATATGCTGTGTGGCTCCGCACTCTACACACACTTTTCAAAATGGCCACTCTTCAATTTCACTTACTGGGTTGTGTGGTTCTTCGAGGAGCCATTGCTCGACAGAGAACCATTTCTTACTGGAAAGGGATTTTTTGCATCTAAAATTGATTTTTCTGGGCTTTGAAAATATGTGGACAAAACAGAAATTGTTAACCCTTAGTATACTGGAATATTAATTAACCTGTGGAATTGTGTGCAGCAAGAATCCTTTTAAAAGGAGGAACTCGTTGCTGTTTTGCAAATCCGTTGTCATCAAAAAGGTTCTTTCTGAAACCTTCAACTCGATGATTCTTTTAGGAAACAAAAATTGGTTCCCCTGGGTCTTCACTCTGAAGAGTCACTCTGGCGCCTTTTATTTTTAGGAATGTAGAGTCCGAGAAGCTTTGCAACTTAGCAGTTCAAATTGCAGTGACATGGCAGACATTTTTCACCGACTTGGTTTGAATGAAGGATGGTGCAAATAAAGTTCTAAAAGGCTGATCATACAAGGGGCGTTCAAAAAAGTTTCCACACTCTTTTAACTCTATTTACTAAGAATTTCAAAAACAAATGACCTCACTTTTCTACATAGTCACCTTTGTTTGTGATGCATTTTTCCCAGCATCGTACCAACTTTTTAATGCCCAGTTACTACTCCTCCCAACTTTTATATATAAGTGTTGAAACTTTCTTGAACGTCCCTCGTACTTTAATAACAGAGGGCATCATTCTGCTATTGGCTAGATGGGCTTTTCACAAGGTTGCTTTGTTGGACTGATGACTTCTTATTATTCTCACCACTACATACAGTATATGGCAGGTGACTTTATCAATGTCTGGAATCACTGCTGGGGTTTACATACATTTGTGACATTGGCAGAAGAGCAGGCCGGAGTGACTTGCTCAGCAAATCCGTCACTGTCCCTTGCTGAATATGAGGGCCCACCGGAGGTCCGAGTGGAATTTCAAGATCGGTGTCTCAGTTGAGTTTTGAATACGATGCTACCATGCAATACTACAGAGCAGTGCTTCCTAAATTTGGTCCTGGGGGCCCACTGTGGCTGCAGGTTTTTATTCGAGCCAAATTCACAATTTATGATAAAAATATCATCACATTTATTTAGATGGTCTTTTTACCCTTCTTTTATTCTTACCTTTAGAAAAGCACAGCAGTATGATTTTTATATTTATAAGACACTAGTCATCCCCTGCGGCTTTGCCCGCGTATTAGTGAAACAGGACAGTGAGGAGGGTCCCGCCCAGCTCCCCACTCCTGACATCACGTTTCCCCCTCCCCTCGGCCCGTAGACTCTGTCTCAGATTAGTGTGAATATATCGCTCCTGCAAGCGAACTATAATACTTAGCGCGATGAGAGAAGTCGCAATATCAACCGGAATGTTCCAGCAAATTATAGAAAAAAACCAGATCTAAATCCGTTAAGTAGCTCTCTCGGAGTTAAGGTTACACTGCAAGGCAGACGCATAAGTGAGGAGGGCCGGGCCCCCAATGAGTCTCTCTCGGATTCGCGCTAATAAATTGGTGCTGCAAGCGAACTATGATACATAGCACGATGAGAGAAGTCGCAATATCAACTGGAATGTTCCAGCAAATTATAGAAAAAAAAAGATCTAAATCCGTAAAGTAGTTCTCTCAGAGTTAAGGTTACGCTGCAAGGCAGATGCGTGAGTGAGGAGGGCCCGGTCCCCCAATGAGTCTCTCTCGGATTCGCACTAATAAATTGGTACCGCAAGCGAACTATGATACATAGCACGATGAGAGAAGTCGCAATATCAACCGGAATGTTCCAGCAAATTATAGAAAAAAAAAGATCTAAATCTGTAAAGTAGTTCTCTCGGAGTTAAGGTTACGCTGCAAGGCAGACGCGTGAGTGAGGAGGGCCCGGCCCCCCAATGAGTCTCTCTCGGATTCGCAGTAATAATTTGGTACCGCAAGCGAACTATAATACTTAGCGTGATGAGAGAAATCGTAATATCAACTGGAATGTTCCAGCAAAGTATAGAAAAAAACCCGATCTAAATCCGTAAAGTAGTTCTCTCAGAGTTAAGGTTACGCTGCAAGGCAGACGCGTGAGTGAGGAGGGCCCGGCCCCCCAATGAGTCTCTCTTGGATTCGCACTAATAAATCAGTACCACAAGCGAACTATGATGCATAGCACGATGAGAGAAGTTGCAAAATCAACCGGAATGTTCCAGCAAATTATGGAAAAAAAAAGATCTAAATCCGTTAAGTAGTTCTGTCGGAGTTAAGGTTACGCTGCAAGGCAGACGCGTGAGTGAGGAGGGCCCGGCCCCCCAATGAGTTTCTTTCGGATTCGCACTAATAAATCGGTACCGCAAGCGAACTATGATGCATAGCACGATGAGAGAAGTTGCAAAATTAACCGGAATGTTCCAGCAAATTCTAGAAAAAAACCCGATCTAAATCCGTTAAGTGGTTCTCTCGTGAAAAGTGGACAGACATACAAACGGGTCTAAAAAACTATAAGGAATTTCGCGCTTGGACCACGAAATTTTTAAAACCGTTTCTTAGCGAGCACCTATGGGCCAAGGGTGACCTACATTCCAAATTTCAAGTCCCAAGTCCTCGTGATGAGTGAGTCAGTAGGATTTGGCTTTTATATATATAGATTTCGAAATACTTCTGCTTTTGATTTAAACGCTTACCTCTCTTTTGTTGTCCTATTGTTTTGTTTTTTTTTGTGCAGTTTGCACCCTTCATTGTATCCATCCATCCATTTTCCAACACGCTGAATCCGAACACAGGGTCACGGGGGTCTGCTGGAGCCAATCCCAGCCAACAAGGCAGGAAACAATCCTGGGCAGGGTGCCAACCCACTGCAGGACACACACAAACACACACACCAAGCACACACTAGGGCCAATTTAGAATCGCCAATCCACCTAACCTGCATGTCTTTGGACTGTGGGAGGAAACCCACGCAGACACGGGGAGAACATGCAAACTCCACGCAGGGAGGACTTCATTGTATCCTAATAATGATAATTAAAACAAACAGAACTGACCGCCAGGTAAACAGGACCGAATGATGAAAGGCTGAAATAACTTTAGCGTCAGACCCACTAATTAGTAGACGATAAATGAATGAAAAATCAGGCTGAAAATTATTAAAAAGGTAAAAAAAACTTATACGTGCTTAGTACATTTTAATAAAAATTACCAAACTTAGTTTTGTCATTTACTCCAATGAGTCCAAAACACAGAAACTGGGAAATAACAACTCACTTCATTGGGCTAAGGAGTCCAATTTAAAACAGAAGTTGGTTGGAACAAAAAACCTGCAGCCACGGGGGGTCCCCAGGACCGAGTTTGGGAAGCACTGCTAGAGAGGACTGTTACACCCCGAGAACACCTCAATCCAAACCAGAGATGCAGAGATGAGAAGATGTCAGGATGAAATGAACAATTCTAGTTAAGATTAAACCTCCGTGTATGGGTGGCTATGTGAGATTGAGGGCTGGCAACCCATCCAGTGGTGGTTAAGTTCGGGAAAGTGCAGGGAGAGCTGTGGGGATTCTTCTTAGAATTAAACAAAACCAACAAGCTGCTGATGGACTACATAGGACAGTAGAATAAAAAAATAAAAATTACAAGGAAAGCCCACCAAAGCTCGCCAATCCTATCCACTTAATTCTTCCAAAATAACATCAAGCTGAGATTTGAAGGTCCCTATAGTCCTCCTCTCCACCACACTACTTGGTCACTTATTCCAAGTGTATGTGGTTCTTCTTTCTAATATTTGTGCAAAGTCTGCCCTTAACAAGTTTGCAACCGTGTCCTTGATGCAGAATTTATTTTAAGGTAACAGCTGGGGTCCACTGGATTAATTCCTTTCATAATGTTAAACACTTCAGTCGTGTCACTTCTTAATCTCCATTTGCTTAAACTGAGAAGGTTCAACTCCTTCAATCTTTCCTCATAACTCAGACATCTTAGTCCTGAATCAGCCGGGTCACTCTATTCTGTGACTTTCCTCTACTGCTGCTATGTCTTTTTTTGTTAGTATGGAGACCAGAACTGCACACAGTACTTCAGGTGAGGCCTCACCAGTGCGCTACATAAATTAAGCATAACCTCCCATAACCATACAAGACCTCTTATATTATAAGAGACAGAGAGTGATACACAGATACAAACGGCGTTGAAGAAAGAAAAAAACGTCTTCCCAGCCGTGACTCTGGCAGTTGGCTGACAAAAACGGTGACGTCTTCACTTTTAACTCTTTCGGGACTCTTTTTTTTTTTTTTCTTGTTCCCAGGGCTGAATAGCTTTCCAAAAAAAAAAACTTTGTTTAAATACTTATTTATGACAAATGCCACTCTGTTTTATGTTCTAAAGCCTCTACACTATGTGAATTCACATATTGAAATTAAAGTCAAGTCAAGTCAAGTTGGGGAGCATGCACTGGTACAGTGCACTGCCGCACCCACTACACAATGAAACAACTCGGGATCCCAGTTGGCAACCCCCAGGCAGATACGCAGTCCAGTCCCACACTCCGGAAATTACCCTGTATCTGCCATAGCCAGGTGTTATGTGGACAACCCCTTAGCCTGGTCCAGCCACTCAGGACCCCAACAATGAGGATCTTATGAGTCGGATCACCCTCGGGGAAACGTGCCACATGGCCGTAGTGCCGTGACTGATGCTCCCTCACAATGCAGGTAATGTGCCTCATTTGGGAATCCATGAGCAACCACTCATTCGACACAAAGTCAAACCAATGGTACCCAAGGATTTTCCAGAGAGACACAGTACCAAAGGAGTCCAGCCTTTGTCCCAGGTCACTGGATAGCATCCATGTCTCACAACCATATAGCAAGACAGGAAGCACCAGGACTCTAAAGACTTGGACCTTCATCCTTTTGCATAGATACCCCTTTCCAGTGACCTCATGACCCCCCCCCATGATCTCCCAGTCTGTCTACTGACTTCATAGGAAGAGTCACCAGAGACATAAAAGTCACTGCCCAGGTAAGTAAACCTCTTGACGAGGTCGACACTCTCTCCGCAGACAGACACACTGCTGATGGCCGTGCCCAAGAGGTCATTAAAGGCCTGAATCTTTAGTTTTTATCAGGACACTCACAAGCCCAGACACTCAGACTCTCGAGAGCCCCGATCAGAGCCCCCATTGACTCCGCTAAGATCACAGCATCGTCAGCAATGTCAAGATCCGTGAACTTTTCTTCACCCCACAGCCACAGGACCCCAAATTCACCTTCTAATAAAAAAAAAAGGCTTGAAGTAGTTGGGCGGCTGGTAATCCATAGCGTCCCCTAGCACACCGTGTTGTTTGATAAAGTCTACTTGCCAGTTTGCCTCCCACAGATCTATGTCTGTGCCGCCATCCCAGGGTGAACGTTGCCACAGGCGTGTCAGCTACACGAGAGCATTCAACACATGTATGTGTACTTTTCTACTTTTATTTTTCTAATTTAATATTATTTATTGTATCAGTATGCTGCTGCTGAAGAATGTGAATTTCCCATTGGGATTAATAAAGTATCTATCTATCTATCTATCTATCAGATGATGCATGTACCAGTCTCGTTTTCAACCTCCAGGGGCCTCATGTATAAACGGTGCGTATGCACAGAAATGTTGCGTACTCCCGTTTCCACGCTTAAATCACGTTGTATAAAACCTAAACTTGGCGTAAAGCCACGCACATTTCCACGGTAACTCATACCTTGGTGTACGCAATTTTTCCGCTCGGTTTTGCAGACTGGCGGCACCCAGCGTCAAAGCAGTGCTACTGTTCCTGTGTGATCACCCTTTCTTTCTTAGATCCACATTCCTGATGCGGCTTTATAAATACACTGAAACTAACTGCATATTGTTTATTAGTGTAATGCATCTGATTGTAATTAACCTGCAGCAATATAATGGTCCAGGGAATAGCCATAGTATTCCAAATACCATAACTGTTTTAGCGTTGTTCCTCTCACTGCATCTTCTTCTTCTTTCAGCTGCTCCCATTAAGGGTTGCCACAGCAGATCATCTTTTTCCACATTACTCTCACTGCACCACTCAGAGTATTTATATCACTGTATCTGAGTGGGGAATCACAGCAGCAGCTAATCAGAAAGAGAAATATCGGTATAAAGCATGAAGCAGACGCTGCCTGAGCCACGGCAAAACGCTTTAGAGACTTCCCAGTACGGACTTCGTGGTTTAGAAAAAGTTTCATCCAAGAACTCTAAATGCACTCAATCAGTCCATCAAGTGCTCCTTGTAGAACTGTTTGTACTTATAAGTACAATTACCTCACTGTAAACTTGCACTACAATTATAATATTGCACAACCTGTGCCACTTTATAAAGCGAGTATTTACATGTGATGACAGTATTCATTTTTAAGATGAAATGCAGCAAAATATGTTAATTATATTATACAGATAAAACTTTAACTTCATTTAAATAATCTGTATTGTTAATAATTAAACATGTGAGGACACGGTGCCGCAGCGCTAGCTAGTTCAGGGATTGTTCCTGCCTTGCGTTGTATTCCTGCGCTGACGCGACACTGGAAAGATAGACAGATAGAATAATTAAACATGTACTACGAAGGTATTTCAATGTTCCTTAAAAGTTTTGAAGAATCGGCATTCTAAGCTTACAAATGGCTTCACGTCTATTACAGAGCTGATTGTGTGGCGATTGGGTATTTGGAGAAAGAAAAGTAAGGACAGGAATTGGAGGTTAGTACGTTTGAAAGAGACAGTACTTCTGTAATAAAATATTTCATTGAAGGTCGTGCATGGCGCAGCAAGCCTCTTGCGTGAGACATGAACAAGCACTGCGCCACCGTGTCCCCATGTTTAATAACATGCTTTCATTCCTATCATCAGGAAAAAGATATCACGTATACATCTCAGTATTTTAATTATTCAGAGAGCTGTAATATCACAAATGTAATGGATTATGTGTCCTGTTGGAGAAAGAGAAAGCCCGTTTAAGAAGCAGGTAGTGATTCACACACATAGAGCACATAGAAGATCAAATACAGAACAAAGCATTTAACGTCCTACTTTAGTTACAATGTGATTTGAGAAACTAGTAAATTAAACGATTTTAAGATGAAGTGTATGATGTTCTACTTTAATGGCAAAATAAACTACGTGATTAAAGTGGAAATTTCGAGATTAAAGTTGACATTTCGTGCTTTTTCCCCACTGTGTGCCTATTTTTTTGTCTGTACTCTAATAAGCTTTCATATGACACTCAGACGGTGGGCTACGACTTGCCTTTTCACGGCGACTTTGATATGTGATTTCTTTTTTATTTCGGGCACTGTGCGACTTTGTGAACTTGAGCTTTCGAGTTTCTCCAACACTCTGTCACTCGATCAACTTCCTTTTGTTGATTATACCACTGTTTAAACCAACAAATAGTACGTTTTTCCTTTGCCTCCACTTGGTGTTCGCTGAAATTCTTATATTTTCCCCCGTGCTTTTCCCATTGTCTTTTCACAGAAGGCTATTTATATTGATTTGCATATTCAAAGAGGCGTAATTCTGGGAGGAGTTGGGGCGGGACAGAAGGCGCGTGCACGTGCGTTACTTTTCACGCTGATCGGGATTTATGTAGTGGAAGAACGTGAAAGTTTGTGTACGTACAGATTCCTGCATCTGGATTTTTCTGTGCGTACGCACAATCCCGCTTTTGTGCTTACGCCATGTTATAGTGTGAGTTCTACGCACGGCGTTATACATGAGGCCCCAGATCATTTGCATTAAAATCGGAGTTGGAGAAGTCAGAATACGATTCAGCAACAACATGCAATACATAAATAAATACATAAATAAATAAATAATACAGAGTATTTTGCTTTGCGCATTCGCTTTACTCTCTCACCCAATGTTGATGCCATTCTAGACGTTGTTTAGTCTACGCTACTCACACACACTCACACACACACACAGGGATTCAACATCAAGTCAATAAGTCTAACACTCCTCCTAGCAAAGAGGGTCTACCTATAACATAACGATGAGTTTTATCGACGTTTACAGCTTTTTTTCACCCTTTGCCCCTGGATGTCAACTTTAATCGACATCTGCCCTCAACCCCTTGTGTCAACAAAAGTCGACATCCGCCCTAAAAGAGTTAAGCAATTTCAGGTGGAGTGTAAGAAATAAGACTAGAACAGCATAAAGTAGAGACAGCAAACCCCAGTTATGGTTGACAAAAGAAAAAAAAATAGTATTTTACAATGAGCGTTAATTACATCTTCTCAGATGGGACACGAGTCGTGACTCCAGCACAAAGAGCTGGGTCCAGGTGAATGGACACTGGAATTGTTAAAGCCGTCAATCTTCTGGTTTACAGAGGAGGAAGAGTAAAGGCGTTAGTTTATAGCGCCAACCTGTGGAACGGAGGGGAATTACCATAACTAGAACCCTCAAGCGTGACACGTGCTATTAGCCTTCTTGATTGCGTCTGTCTACTATCTGGATGTTGATAGTGATGAGTACACCATGACTCCTAGGCCCTTCTCATAAGGTGTAACTTCCTATTGTGTATTCATCTCTAACATTTTTACTTCCTACATGTAACACTTTACATTTATTTGCATTAAATATATTAGATTTAATAAACCTTATATCTGGAAACAGAAAACACGTGACAACATTTTGATCAGCATAAGTGATAACAATATGCAATTTATATTTTCTTGGAATATAAAAATATATATGGGCATTTTCGCAAATGAGAGGAGACTATTCAGTCCATTGTGTTTTTTGGGATAATTAACAGTTATGCTCCCCGAATAGCTCATCCAGACACCCTTTAAAAGTTGTTGAGGTTTCCACTTCTGCTACACGACTCGGTCGTAAGCTCCAGTCATTGTCATCAAGTCTGCAACGCGCATCCCTTTTATTCCCACTCAAACGCATATTTCAATGTTTAATTGAAAAGAAGGAAAAATTCTGCAGGATCCGTTCATTCGATGACCTTTGACCTAAATTACAACAACAACAACAACATTTATTTATATAGCACATTTTCATACAAAAAGTAGCTCAAAGTGCTTTACATAATGAAGAAAAGAAGAATAAAAGACAAATAAGAAATTAAAATAAGACAACCTTAGTTAACATAAAAAGGAGTAAGGTCCGATGGCCAGGGTGGACAGAAAAAACAAAAAAAAACTCCAGAAGGCTGGAGAAAAAAATAAAATCTGTAGGGGTTCCAGGCCACGAGACCACCCAGTCCCCATTGGGCATTCTACCTAACATAAATGAAATAGTCCTCTTTGTAGTTAGGGTTCTCACGGAGTCACTTGATGCTGATGGTCATACAGACTTCTGGCTTTTAATCCATCCATCATTGTTGGAACATCATGGTGCTTTGGGTAGATGGTGGTGGCACAAGCCACCACCAATAGGACACCGGAAAAGGAAACAGAAGAGAGAGTAGGGGTTAGTACAAATTTTGAATGAATAGTTATTATAATGAATTGGATATACAGAGTGTCAGGATTAAATTACAGTGAAGTTATGAGAAGGCCATGTTAAAGTAATGTGTTTTCAGTAGTTTTTTAAAGTGCTCCACTGTATTAGCCTGGCGAATTCCTACTGGCAGGCTATTCCAGATTTTAGGTGCATAACAGCAGAAGGCCGCCTCACCACTTCTTTTAAGTTTTGATCTTGGAATTCTAAGGAGACACTCAGTTGAGGATCTGAGGTTGCGATTTGGAATATAAGGTGTCAGACATTCCGATATATAAGACGGGGCGAGATTATTTAAAGCTTTATAAACCATAAGCAGAATTTTAAAGTCAATTCTGAATGACACAGGTAACCAGTGTAGTGACATCAAAACTGGAGAAATGTGTTCGGATTTTCTTTTCCTGGTAAGGATTCTAGCAGCTGCATTCTGCACTAACTGCAAACGATTGATGTCTTTTTTGGGTAGTCCTGAGAGGAGTGCATTACAGTAATCTAGCCGACTAAAGACAAACGCATGAACTAATTTCTCTGCATCTTTCGATGATATAAGAGGTCTAACTTTTGCTATGTTCCTTAGGTGAAAAAATGCTGTCCTAGTGATTTTATTAATATGCGATTTAAAATTCAGATTACAATCAACGGTTACCCCTAAGCTTTTTACCTCCGATTTGACTTTTAATCCTAATGCATCCAGTTTATTTCTAATAGCCTCATTGTATCCATTATTGCCAATCACTAAGATTTCGGTTTTTTCTTTATTTAATTTGAGAAAGTTACTATTCATCCATTCTGAGATACAGGTTAGACATTGTGTTAGCGAATCAAGAGATTTGGGGTCATCAGGTGCTATTGATAAATACAGCTGTGTGTCATCAGCATAGCTGTGGTAGCTCACGTTATGTCCCGAGATAATCTGACCTAATGGAAGCATGTAGATTGAGAAGAGCAGCGGACCCAGGATAGAGCCTTGTGGAACACCATATAGAATATCATGTGTCTTTGAGTTATAATTGCCACAACTAACAAAGAATTTTCTCCCTGCCAGGTAGGATTCAAACCAGTTTAAGACACTGCCAGAGAGGCCCACCCATTGACTAAGGCGATTCTTAAGAATATTATGATCAATAGTGTCAAATGCGGCACTCAAATCTAAGAGGATGAGAACAGATAAATGGCCTCTGTCTGCATTTACCCGCAAGTCATTTACTACTTTAACGAGTGCAGTTTCTGTGCTGTGATTTGTTCTAAAACCTGACTGAAATTTATCAAGAATAGCATGTTTATTGAGGTGCTCATTTAACTGCATAATGACTGCCTTCTCTAGAATTTTACTTAAGAAAGGCAGGTTAGAGATGGGTCTATAATTTTCAAGAGCAGAGGGGTCGAGATTATTTTTCTTAAGTAGGGGTTTAACTACCGCAGTCTTAAGACAGTCTGGGAAGACCCCCGTATCTAATGACGAATTTACTATGTCAAGAACATTATCAATAAGCACACCCGATACTTCTTTGAAAAAATTTGTTGGTATTGGGTCAAGGGCACAGGTGGATGGTTTCATTTGAGAAATTATTTTATGTAAATCAGGTAAATCTATCCTAGTGAAAGACTCTAATTTATTTATTATGGAGTACTGGGGTTTCGGGGGATCCTTAGTGTTGGGGAGATATACTATGTTATTTCTAATATCATTAATTTTTTGATTGAAAAATACAGCGATAGCCTCACAGGTTTTACTGGAAGTACTTAGGAGGCATTCCTTTGAGTTACCTGGGTTTAACAGATGATCAATTGTCGAAAATAAGACTCTGGGATTACTAGCATTGTTATTTATAAGCTTAGAGAAATAGCAGCGCCTCTCAAGACGGACTGTGTTATTGTATTCTGTTATTTTAACTTTTAATATCTCATAGTCAATAGTTAGTTTAGTCTTCCTCCATTTACGCTCAGCTCTACGGCATGTTCTCTTTAAATCAGACACTCTTCGGGTCTTCCAAGGTATAACAATGCTAGAAGATTTTTTAACTGTCTTTTCAGGTGCAACTAAGTCAACAGCAGCCCTCACTTTAGTATTAAATCTTTCCACCTTACTATTTACATTCTCCTCGCTATTATAGTTGGCACTATAAATGGACTGATTGGTTAGAATGTTTGTAAGTTTTAAAGTTGCTGATGAGTCAAAGAAGCGTTTTTTAACAATATGCTTCTCATGAGTGTTTTCTATCTGACCTAATTTAGCTCCCCCCACAATATTTTCTGCTCAGTGTAGTGTTAGTGAACTGACAAGGGTTTGTGAGGCAGCCAGGAGACAGAAAAAGGGGTCAAAACCAAGAGTTTAAAAATAAATGTTTTGAATCAAAAATGAGCAAAAGCAAACAAATCCAAGTTACATAAAAACAAGACAGCTCAAAATGCAGGGGACAAAAAGCAAAGAAATCCAAAAATCATAAACCAAACACACAGGATTCCAATCAAATCAATGCCCGCTCTGCATTCTTAGGCTCTGTTTCTTGAATAGCCTTCAGTTCCTTTGGCATGTTATGCTGGATTGATTGATTGATTGATGTTATGCAGAAATGTCTGAAAACCTTCATTCTTTCAAGGCAGTTCTTGTTTTTGGGCAGAGCCAGAAATCACAAAGGGCTATTTGGGTGAATAGGGTGGATGATCCAATTTGGTAATTGATTTCTTAGGTAGGAAGTTGCAAACACTGAGAACATCATGGTTTGGGGTATTCTCACGATGGATGATCCAATTTTCCGACCACAGTTCAGGTGTTTTCCATATAACAGAATCCTGTAACCTTTTCAGCACTTCTAAATAGCACTGTTGGTCGACTGTTGATCCCTGCATGATGAATTTGTGATGGACTGACTATCCCTTTCTGATCAATGTGGTGTTCTGGGTCCACAGCTCTCTCAACATAGGCCGTTTTAAATAAATAATCACTGTGCTTGTTGATGGTTATAGGAAGCGCTTGATTTCAGTTATTTTTTCCAAAGTGCGTGCAACCAAATATTAAGTACAGAGTGCCAATAATTTTGTCCAGCCCGGTTTTTGAGTTTTGTGTGACATGATATCAGATTTGGCTTTTTTCTGTTTTTTTGTGTTGTTCCAATGCACATAAAGGAAATAAACATGTAAATACCTAAACATTTGTAATTGCAATAATTTTCTGGGAGAAATGGTGCATTTTCTGGGAAAATTCCAGGGGTGCCGATAATTTCAGCCATGACTGTATGTCATGACTGGGCTGTCAATGATTTTTACAATTGTTCTTTCTTGTGGCAGGATGATTGTACATTTTTATTGCAAAAAAAAACCCTAGAAATTTAGAACGCCAGTTTTAATATTTTGTGATTTCTCTGACATTATCACAAAGTCAAATTATACATACAGGTCAGTGTTGCCAGATTCACTGCTTTTCCCGTCCATTTGGGGTATTTTTGATCTGTGTCTGCAGAAAAAATGAGCCTGTGCAGGCTGCTGCTTATTTACAAGCAATGAGTTGTTTTGGCCTATTTTTTTAATCCCTACCTTCTATATTGTTGCTATGATTTTCATCCATCTGGCACCGTGGTTTTCATGCTTGTCTATATATTTTATCATTGCAAAATCACAGAGTGAGAAAACTTCAGTTCAGCTTGCTTTGCTACCACATGGCCTTTGAATGGAGTATTGAAGCAGGCCTCATGCCTGTCTCAAAATGGCTGCTGAGATCGAGTTCTCTTCGTCATGGTCTTCTCTTTATGGCCAGACTAGCCATGTGCGCCCAACTACATTGCGCGTGTTAAAGTTGTCTGTGAAGGGCTCCCTGTTTAAACGCGGCTGCCAATCGTGAACTGGGCCATTCGTCGCACAGCATTATGATTTTTTATAAGGGAAACAAAATTACAAAACAAAACCCTTGGACATTGATTCGATAGGAACGGCCTACTCAGAATCACTGTCCGAATAGTAATTATGTGGTGGTGGAGGAGCATTTCGGCTTCTCTCCATTCACAGTCTGTCTCGTTTTCACGACGCTGTTGTTTCCTCTCACGATCTCTTCTCAACCTTTCTCCAATCTCGCAGGTTGCTTTGTGGCAATCCAAAGAGTAAGGCAATATACACGGAGCAATGGTTATAAAAGGGGGACACATAGGTATCCAGGCTCTTTGAAGCATAAATAGGGATCACTTCACTGACATGTGAGCAAGCCACGGTACAACTGTGAGACGCGCAGCACTCGCCGGCTACAACGTAACAACAATAATTTCCGGAACGTGCTGTTACGTTGTCATTCATTTTACCCACTGTCTTTCTTTCATTCATATGTTACGTAGGCACGTACCTTTTATCTTCGGCAATCTCATTCTCTAACCAGGCTTCAGGAGCTAACCAGCGTAACACTGTCCACCACCCCTTTCGTTATTCCGGCACATTGTTGACATCCGTGAGTAACAACAACGTACTAAACTGGAAGGTGGTCTACGCATGCATGGAATTCGCGGACAAACAAAGATCAAGATCCAAATGAAGATTATATATAAAGATTAGTTAATTTAAAGCACAACAATTTGTTTAGTTTGAATGTCTGTGTTTTGAGGTGTGACTGGAGTACTACAGTCTTCAGTAGTATAAGCCTGGAGGAGATTCTTAATGCAATGCCTATGTTTTAGCTGTCTCTCTACTGCCATCTAGTGCTTCTTCTTCTAATTCATTCGTGGACAAACAAAGATCAAGATCCAAATGAAGATTATATATAGAGATGGTGAGAGAGAGAGAGAAGGGTGAAGGCAAGGTGACCAATGTTATACCATTCTTACCACAAAAACGCAAACCCATGGGGCATAGTATTACAGAATGGCTTCTGATTTAAAAACAAATAATCAACAGCCGTACTTTAGACCAATGGAATTAATCTTCCAGTTCCTTTCTGACCAGTCACCAATGAAAATGCTCAGATACAGCTCACCCCCGTGTTTGTTTGTTTAGTCAGACGGAGGCCTCCCCTTCCCCATTTTATGATAATATTTACTCATATCACTCTTAAATAGCTCCAAGGGGGTCCCACACCCCAGGCTTCGATGGTAAGTCCTTAATCCTCTTTCCTCTCGCCGTCGACACTGCCCCCTATTTCCAGTGTTATTTTTGTGTACATCAGGTATTGGCCTATTTTTTGGGGCATATTCGCTATTTTTAAGCCGTCCTTGGGCTGTACATTTTTTAAGGACCTGGCAACTCCGATTAAGGTCAAAAATATAAACATGCCTATCTCTGATTATTAATTAACTGATGCTGTGTTTTAACTTGGTTCTTCTTAACTGTCTGTGAGTGACCATGATTGACTGCACCTGGTAGCTTCTCTGTGGTGCTTATTTGAAAACTCATTGGATTGACCAACACACATTACAAATGGTGAAGTCCAATGAGCTCAGTGAGAAAGAGGACCATAGATTTCCACAAGTCAGGAATGCCATTTCTAAACAACTTCAGATTCCAAAATCATAAGTTCAACTATTCGTTAAGTACACATTTTTTGGAGCTGTAGTCACTTAGTCAAGGTCTGGAAGAAGACCCAAACTGATACCCTCATTTGAGAGAAAACTGTTCCTGGTGGTCAGATACAATCCAAGAACCAGCAATCAATAGGTCTGCCATGAAACTGAAAGCTGCAGGAACACCAGTGTCACTGTCCACAATCAAGTGAGTTTTACATGGCCATAGGCTGAGAGGTTGCTATGCAAGAAAAAGGCCCCAGCATCTTCAAGCACAACTAAAGTGTGTGGCTGATCACATGGAAAAAGAAAAGCCATCTGCATAAAGATTTTATGGTCGTAATGGACCAAGATTGAGATGTGTGGATACAAAGACTAGAGGTATGTTTGGAAAGAAAACAGTGAGAACACTGTTCCATTTGCTAAGCATGGTGGTGGTAGCATTATTCTTTGCTTTGCTGCTGGTGGAACTGGTGCATTGCATAAAGTCAACAGGATAACGAAGAAGGAGGATTACTTCAGAATTCTTCACCATAAGTTTGGTCCATCAGCCTTAAGGTTGAATCATGGACACAACTAGGTGTTCTAATAGAACAATGACCCTAAACACCCTTCATGCTAACATGAAATCAGGCTAAACATGAATTCCTGACCCCAACCTTAAGAAACCAACAAATGTGGTTGGCGTCTACAAATTCTGCCAAGAAGAGTGGTCAAATATCCATCTAGAATTCTGGTAGAAGTTTGTTGATGGCTACCAGAAGTATTTGATCAAGGTGAAACATGCTAAGGGACTTTTAGCCAGATATTTGGTGTGTTGTATGGCTATCAAGCTCGATTGAAATTTATGGCTGATCACATGAAAAAAGCAAAATCCATCTGTATGAAGGTTTATGATCAGAAGAGACCAGATTGAGATGTGTGGCTACAAAGACTAGATATATGTTTGGAAGAGAAACAGTGAGGCATTCAACCCCAAGAACATAGTTCCATCTGTTAAGCATGGTGGTGGTAGCATTGTTCTTTGAGGTTGCTTTGCTGCCTGTGGAACTGGTGCATTGCATAAAGTTGATGGAATAATGAAGAAGGAGGATTACTTCAGTATTCTTTACCACAACTTTGGTCTGTCAGCCTTAACGTTCAATCTTGGATACAACTGGGTGTTCCAACAGGACCATGACCCTAATCACCCTTCAGATATGGTTTTGGAATGGCTAAATCAAGCTACAATGAAATCAGGCTAAACATGAATTCCTGACCCCAACCTTAAGAAACCAACAAATGTGGTTGGAGTCTATCAATTCTGCCAAGAAAAATGGTCAAATATCCATCCAGAATTCTGCTAGAAGCTTGTTGATGGCTACCAGAAGTATCTGATCAATGTGAAACATGGTAAGAGACTTTTAACCAAATATTAGGTGTATTCTATGGCTATCAAGCTCAACTGAAGTTTATGGCTGATCACATGGACAAAGCAAAATCCATCTGTTTAAAGGTTATATGGTCAGAAGAGACCAAGATTGAGATGTGTGGCTACAAAGACTAGAGGTATGTTTGGAAGAGAAATGGCGAGGCATTCAACCCCAAGAACACTGTTCCATCTGTTAAGCATGGTGGTGGTAGCATTGTTCTTTGAGGTTGCTTTGCTGCCTGTGGAACTGGTGCATTGCATAAAGTTGACGGAATAACGAAGGAGGATTATTTCAGAATTCTTCATCACAACTTTGGTCCATCAGCTAGAAGGCTGAATCTTGGATACAATGACTGTAAACACACTTCATATATGGTTTTGGAATGGCTAAATTAGGCTGACATGAAATGTTTGGAAAGGTCTTCCAAACGTCCTGACCCTAACCCTAAGAAACCAACAAAATTTGGTTGGAGTCTACCAATTCTGCAATGAAGAGTGGTCAAACATCCATCCAGAATTCTGCTAGAAGCTTGTTGATGGCTACCAGAAGTAAGAAACATGCTAAGGGATGTTCAACCAAATATTAGGTGTATTCTATGGCTATCAAGCTCAACTGAAGTTTATGGTTGATCACATGGAAAACGCAAAATCCATTTGTATGAAGGTTTTATGGTCCGAAGAGACCAAGATTGAGATGTATGGCTACAATGACCTGAAATATGTATGGAAGAGAAAAGGTGAATCATTCAACCCCAAAAACATTGTTCCAGCTGTCAATCTTTGTGGTGGTAGCATCATTCTCTGGGGCTGCTTTGCTGCCAGTGGAACTTTACCTTTAGCTTCTAGAATTCTTCCTCAGCCTCACCTCATTTACATTTACCTTTGTGGGTATCGCTTGTCCCTTGTCCCTTATCTTTATGTTTTTAATTTTCTACTGGACCCTTGCATTCTTTTTTGCAAGGTCGGACCCTCTTTTTGAATGGCAGCAGCCACCTACTGTACAGTTGCTCTTTAAGGCATCTGCTGCCCCAGACACTTTGCTGTGGTATTAGTTTGCTTCAATGTCAATATCAATTTATTTATATAGCACGTTTAAAACAACATAGTAATGCTGTGGCCAAAGTGCTTTACAATAATAGAATAATAAAAAAAAAAATTAACATAAAACATAAATAGAAATAAAATATATGAACATAAAATAAACTACATAATAAATAGAAGTAATGTTATATACATAAAAAATAGATGTTATATAATCACAAAGAGGAAACCATCATTATTACTGAAGGTCACGGAATGCAAGTGAATAGAAATGAGTCTTTAGTCTTGTTTTGAACAGTTCAATTGTAGACGACTCCTTTATATGATGAGGTAAAGAGTTCCACAGGCGAGGAGCAGCAGCTGCAAAAGCTCTGTACCCCTTAGTTTTACACTTGGTACAAGGGACAACCAGACACAGCTGACCAGAAGATCAAAGCACTCTAGATGGCTGATGTAAAACACACAGTTCAGATAAATATGCAGGAGCAAGCCCATGTAAAGATTTAAAAACTAGCAGCAAGATTTTAAAATCAATTCGAAAACTGACAGGCAACCAGTGTAAAGAAGCTAATATTGGAGAAACAGAGTCATACTTTCTTGCCCCAACCAGAAAGCGAGTGTAAGCATTTTGGACCAGCTGTAACCTGTGTATCAGAGATTTGTTAATCCCAGAATACAGCGAGATGCAGTAATCGAGGCGAGAAAAAATAAACGCATGAGTAGCTTTCTCAAGATCCCTAGAAGATAAAAAAGGCTTGATCTTACCTAACAGACGAAGTTGGAAAAAGCAACTCTTGACTACAGAATTTACTTGTTTCTCAAAAGAGAGGTTACTATCAAAGGTAACACCAAGATTGCAGACTTGAGGTTTGGAAAAGACAGAGAAAGAGCCGAGAAGTCCAAGAGCCATTTGGCCTTTAGCTGATGGACCCACTATAAGCACCTCAGTTTTATTTTGATTTAGATCAAGAAAATTATTAGCCATCCAGGATCTTAGTTCAGACAGACAGTTGTGAAGTTGATTTGTTGTAGAGTTGCAGACAGGAATATAAACCTGAGTATCATCAGCATAGCAGTGAAAAGAAATGTTAATTTTCCTAAAAATCGCTCCAATAGGGTGAAGGTATATGGAGAATAAAATGGATCCCGGAGGAACACCATATTTAAGAGGAGCAGTAGATGAAGAAGAGGAATTAAAAGTCACTGAAAAGTGTCTACCAGTTAAATATGACCTGAACCAGTTAAGAGCAGCCCCTTTAAGCCCAACAAGATGTTATATAGCCGCAACAGTAATATCTCATGGTCAATGGTGTCAAAGGCAGCGGACAGGTCAAGGAGGACAAGGACTGCCGCATCACCCGAGTCAGTAATAAGAGAGATGTTGTTCTTTGGGTTCTTTTTCTTCTTGTTTGTATGAGTTGTGTTCTTGGACTCTTTTGGCTTTCAAAACGTTTGCTTTTGATTGTATTTTTGGTGTTTATGCTTTTAAATTTTGTGTTGTGAACTTTTGGTTTAGTTGTTAATTCCGTTGTAGCTATTAATTTTAGTTAGTGTGTTTTTTGTTCTTTTTATTTCTTTGTTTTGAATTTGGAATTTTCAGCATTTTTTGGATTTTACTTTTTTAATATTGAATTCTTTTTGTTTTGAACGGACTGATGGACAGCCTGAATAAAATAATTGTTTTGAGAAGATTTAGATCAGGGAAAAAAAAAGAGTGTTTTATTATTAAAGGGAGAACATGTTACTGTGGTCAAATTTCAGGTAACGGTTTAGTAGTGTTATATTTTAGCCTCTCGCTGGGGTTCATATCCTTGTTTCATGTCCCTTTTGTCTTATTTATGTTGTTGCTTTTGTTAATTATTTGCATTATTCCTGGTCTTCGATTTTGCCTCTGAGCCATTGTAATGTGCCTTGTGGGTGGTTCCCCAAGTGGAATGGGCTGCCCTCAACCTTATAAAGGTGGGGGTACTCCCACAGTTCCTGGTGGTTCATATAAATGCACCAGGGAGTTGGTGAGTTTACTCGTTTATTTTGCTGTGCTTGTGCTTTTTGTGATTTCATTCGATTTTTTGACATTCTGCTGTTTTTTGACCATTACAACATTGGGACTTTGTTAGCATTGGATTGTCTTATTGTTTTGGTCAACTCCTATTGTCTTATGTGCTCCATGTTGCTCCAAAAGTGTTTTGGAAGGACACATTTTTTTTTTTTTTTTAAGATTCTATATTTGCATTAATATTTAGCTGGGGTGTGATGATATAGCCCTCTAATATGTGCATTTCTAAGCATTTTGGAGTCTCCGTTTATAACAGGTCACTATGCATCTGATATAACCTACCAAATCACCGGGACCAGATAACATTCAGATAACATTTATCCTCAAGTGCTTAAACTAACCATTAACTTATAACTTTAGAAAGTCCTCCTTATGGCTTTATTTTTAGCCAAAAAAGAGATTTAGCATCAGAGGTACCAGGGTGGCCCTGAGGCTCCCTCCAGAAGCAGCAGTAAATGGTAGCACATTTAAAGTCGCAGAACAAAACATAAAATACCAATAAATACATGTAATGACATAGAGTGAACTTAAGTAAAGAAGGCACAGAATTAATTTTAATAAAAAATAATGCATACTCAACAAAAGCAATGCATACAATTATAATTCATGACAATTTTAGGTAATAAACTTATTGCATAACATTGAAATATTGTGTTGGGCAAGTTTTTTGGTGCTTTAGACCTTCCAGTTTGAGAAAAGTCAAAAATGCTGTGATCTTCTGATACACTGGAGCATAAAATGGAGAGCAGGCCTCCAAAAATCTACCCAGGAGGCCTGACCAACCCGGATTCTTGTCTGGGCCTCGAGGAACAGGCCTCACCCTAGGCAGCCTAATGCCTACTCAAACAAAATGCCTGCTGGATTGCACAGCCCCAAAATAGAGCTAAGATTCTCAAATAATTAAAGTCTCAACATGCTTATAAAAATGGAGAAGAGAAGAACCGTGAAACATCTGATGCAACCCAACTGCAACAACAAAGCTAGTGTTGAAGTTGATATTGATATATTTACCTTTTCTTGGGCTTTCCTGAAGCTTTAAAAAGAGTTATACACCATTTTTTGATTTTCTTTATCCAGCGAATCTATTTCTGTTTCTTGTTTGGATACTGCATTAAAAAGTTTATAATTTTTTTTTACATTTTCAATGACATTTTGTTTTTCTAATGGGTGCAGCCATTTTAAGGGTTTTGAGTCGTTTGTTGCCATGATAACACACCCCAAAATGCACTGGGTCAATGCAATGGCATCATTGTTGGAGCAACTACATAATGATCACCTCTAACAGCTCTAGTTTATCCAAGATTGTATTTATTTGAGAACTAAATGCTGTTGTATTTTTGGGCTAACGTTTCTGGTTTTGTCGTTTATCTCTTTGATCTCTGGTTTTGACCTTTGCTATAATTTTGTATTGATCTCTGCTGAAGTTTAGTACAGCTATATACTTAAACTGAAAGATGTATTCAAAAGAACTCAAAATATAACAAGAAAAGTAAAGTACCTTAACAAGAATACAGGGTTTAAAAGCTTCAGAATCCAAAGAACAAAAAACAAAGTGAATCAAAAACAAATCACAATAATCACTATCAATTTGAAGCTTCAGACAAAGTATGCTGAGGCCCCAGCCTTATAATTAGGTGGCCTGTCCTCCTTAGGCTCTGCATACAGGAGGCAGGGCAGACTGCAGACAACAATACACAGAAACAAAAAATAAATAAAGAAACCCATAAAATTACAAAAATATGACAACAAAACAACATTTTTGTCTTTCTATAACACATTTTCATACACGACATGTAGCCCAAAGTGCTTTACAAGATGTCAAAGAAACAGTTACTAAAACCAATTACAAACAGATAAAAATAAGCATAAATAAATGACAGCCCAAACATTTTACATCAGAATAAGTCCATATGTACTTACTAGTGATAAACAAACCCCACAGAGTTTGTTTCGCAATGAGTTCTACAAAATCAGAGAAATGTTTGAGGACGTCGCTGAACTCTGCAAAATGCATTGAAGTCACTAGGGAAAGAAGAACTGTACTGGTTTTGAGTGGATTATAATGGTGTAATGGTGTTTTATTATCCTTGAGGTTAGGGATTTACCGATCAGGTTTTTTCAAAAACCAGTTTCAAATTTTTTTTCTTTACCCCTTTAAAAAAAATGTTTACCTTAAGCTTCTGCATAACCAGATGCAAAAAAGCCTTATGCTCTTAACTAAAGTGTTATATTTGATATTTTTATAACTAAACTATAGATCACAGGCATTAACTATTAATTTTTTATTAACAAAATGAAGTTATTTATGTAGGCTTTTTGTTCAGTGACCCTAAAAGACAAAAATAAATAATTTCCTTAAAGTACATACTTTAATTAAATGTGTAAAAATATTTATCCATAATATATATGTCATAAAACAGAAGAAACAAAATGCTTTTCATAAATACAAGCTGCCATATGGTTTATTTTTTCTGTATTTATCTGAAAAATTTTTAATTAAAAAAGCAGTTTTCACAATTTTACAAAATATATTATATATATATATATATATATATATATATATATATATATATATATATATAAATACCTGTAGTGCTAGGGTGTTGTACCGTGTTAGCCATTATGAATGTAGAGAAAAGCCAAGCAAAACAACACCTTTTATTGGCTAACAAAAAAGAATACAATATGCAAGCTTCGAGGCAACTCAGGCCCTTTCTTCAGGCAAGATGTAATACAGAAACTGGAGATCCCTGTTTTTATATACACACTCTAGGACAAGAAACAACATTGGTAAATCTTTAAATGAGAAATTTTAAATGTAAAAATGAAAAGATTCATTCAGGCTAGGGTTAATTTAATGAGAGAAGAACAATGTATGGTCAAGATCTTTGGATAAGATAACTGTCCAACAAAGTCTTTTGACTGCCATACCCAGAAACAACTTTCTGGAATATAAAAACAAAGACAACAAGAACCGCATCCCCCTTGTTGTCAGGTTTGGGGCAGCCACCCATATAATTGGTTTCCTTGCTGCAAAAGTCATTTTAAGTGAATACAGCACTGATGTGCACACAACCGAGTCCAAAACAGAACTGAGGGAACAGGGAAAAGGTGGAGGCTTTTAAAGGGGAAGACAGGAAGTGAGGTCAAAGGGGTCGGGCTCATGAAGGTCTTCAGCCATAGGTTCGAGCCCGGACGTGACATCACAGGGGCTGGAGCCGGCAAGGTCTCCTTCCATAGGCTCGGTCCTGGCAGTGACGTCAAGAGGGCCAGGTGGGATCACCCATGAATGGTCTACAGGAAAGGGAGAAAAAGAGTCTCCCAGTATCCCAGTATGACTCGGAACTGCCGTTACTCAAGCCCTTTAGTTGCCTCCCATGCGCACATGTGTGACAATATATATATATATATATATATATATATATATATATATATATATATATATAGGACATTCAAAAGTTTCTGCGCTTTTATGTAACTCTATTTATTAAGAGTTTCAAAAACAAATGACATCACTCTTCTACACACAGTCATCTTCATTTGTAATGCAATTTTCCCATTGTCGTACCAACTTTTTAATGCCCAATTACAACTCCTCCCGCCTTCACCGTTTCCAATGAAAATATAAAAGTGAGGAAACTTTTTAAACGTCCCTCATACATAAATCAATTCATTAATAGAAACAGTTAAACACTCCTTAAATGTAAATATATACTTAAGAGGTTTTTAATCACTTTAGTCATTCATTGCATCACAGCTTTTTTTGTTGTTAAAATATACATTCACTCCATTTATACAGGTGTGTTTTCTTTTTTCTTCAGTGTGTCAGGTAGACATTTGTAATTCTTGAGGTGTAATTATAAATATGGATTACCACTTTAATGAGGCAGTACTTGTTTCTTACCAAAACTTGTGTTATATGACATACAGCAACAACTATATAACACAGCACAAATCTTTAAAAAAAAGTCCCAAATGCATATATCGTCCATAAGATATTTAATAAGAAGACACACAGCTAACAGGCTTAACAAGTTTACAAGTAAAACTACAAATCAATTATTTATTAAACAGCATTTTCAAATTCATCTTTATCTTTTCTTTTTCCAAATAAAAATGTAAACTGCTTCCCTTAAAACAAGCTTGCTATCCAAACTCAAATGGGATCACATTTTAATTAAAGGACAAAATAAAAAAACTCTGAATTCATTAAAGTAGTCTAACTGTACAGGGTGACTTGTCTGATTCCTTTTTCTCAGCTTATTACTCCACTTTCATTAACGTAAAGGCTAATAATCCAATCGCCTCTCACTCTCTGCTAAAACAAACCTTGACTTGTTGCTCTTTGTTTACACTGCCAGACATTTGCTGCAAAAATAAAAAAATGTGCATTGATTCAACTACTGTAACAAGTCACATAAAGGACCACTGCAATTATTCTACCATTAAGCTTAGAAGAGCAGGGGCTGATAAGATCAGTTTTTGTGATCAGCTAATTTTACTCACTACCAATCAAGTCTTTTGTAGTGAAAATTGGCCGATATAGCTCGGCGGACGATTGATCGGAGCAACCCTACTTGAAGCATCGATGAAGTACGTCGGACCAATTATTGTGGCCAGACATGTGATTTGAGCTAACCACTGCGCCCTCGTGCCTCAGGCAACAAAAAGACACAGACAGAATGCTAACCACAATCAAAATACAACAAATGGCTATAAACTAGCAATAATTAAAAAAAAATCATATGTATCGTATGTGCTCTATACATCACATGTTATTCACATCCACTCATCACTAAAAAAAAAAATATGAGGGAACATTAACCAAAGGTGAGGACAGGGATGCAGATCAACTAGTAAAGTGAGAGTTTTGTGTTTACATTCCACTCCTGCTTCACCACCACGGCCCTGCAGAACAGCTGCCGCCGCTCTGGTCTGCTTGTTAATCTAACATTTCCTTCTTCCACCATCACTTGTGAACAAGATCCTGTGATACCTGAACTCCTCCACTAAGGGTAGCTTTTTCCCTCCTTACCTAGGGAGAACAATCCACTCTTTTCCGAGAGAGAGCAACGACCTTGAGGCTCAATCCTTGCCACTTCACACTCGGCTATGCCCTTAACACATCAAGATTTGACTGGATTCCTTGAAACTTTTAATTATATTGTGTACTGCAGAGGGTGAAATGTCTAAATTCTAACGATCTGTCTTTGGGGAACATAAATTGCTGAATTACACACTGACACAATTGTTGACAAAATGGAGGACCTCAGCTCATCGTTGCTTTTGGAAGGATTCGGCCATTTTAGAGATTTTTCTCAGCTTGTTATTTCAACTTGTCACGTCTTTATTAGTCCCCAACTACTTGGTCACAACTTTTTTGGATTGTATTGTAGGCATTCATTTTGTAGTGAGAAGTTAAGCAAAATGACCCCTTTTATTGGCTAACTAAAAAGATTACAATATGAAAGCTTTCGAGGCAACTCAGGCCCCTTCTTCAGGCAAGATCGGAGTTGCCTTGAAAGCTTGCATGTTGTAATCTTTTTAGTTAGGCAATAAAAGGTGTCATTTTGCTTAACTTCTCACTACATCCTTCATGGCTAACATGGTACAACACCCTAATACTACTGGCATTCATTTTGAAATAAATGTTTATCATCAAAAACAAGACAGTTGATTAGTTAAAACAAACTTTAGAAAACATTGTTCTTGTTTAAATCCAAGTCAAAGTAAATGTACTAATCACTTTGGTTAGCATTTTCCATACTGTGTCAGCTTTTTAGCAACTGGGATTTTACAAGCAAACACTGGCTTGTGTCCAGGACACTCTAATGTGTCCTTCACCAAAAAGATGTGGCTTCCTTCCTTCTGAGCCACTGCACACACCAAAAAGATCATCGTACATCTTGTGGTAGAAATTTAACATCTTATTAAAGAAACAAACATCCCCTAACAGGACAAATCAGTTATCAGGCAGGAGAAAAGCTGTTCATTGTATCTTTTATTTACTCCTCGGTAAAATGCGTTAGAGGGAGCACTCTTCAAAAGCAGTCTGTTACAGCAGGGTCAGCATAGTCAGAATGGTCAGAGAAACCAAGAATAGAGGATCATTTTATAAACTGTTGAATTTACACACAGTGTTAATCAATGCATATATTTTACTCTGGTTGGTTCATTGGTTTACACCCGAATGATTTATTTTTATATACTAGGGGGCTTTGCCCCCTGCTCGCTTCACTCACCAACCCCCCGGTCTGCACTACGCACCAGCCACTTCGTGTCTCTGGATTTCACTTTCTTCGTTGGGAAGAAACACTACTTTTCCCTGATGGCAACATGAATTAGACGATCTACAAGTCTCCGACTTAAAGTTTAAATCCAAACGATATATTCGATCTCTTTTCGCTGTTCCATTATTTCACTGTGTAATAATTTCTGTTTGTTCGCGCTAATGCGATCTTTACTATCATTTTTTTGAGACTTTCAATTTTTAGTAATTTCATTAACTCTAACCTGCTGTGCATGTGTATCGCGGCAACGGTTTTGAACCTCTTTACGACGTTCTAGTTTGTCATCTACTCTTTGTCTTTTATTTCCGACCCTGGGCGTCGTGAAATCTCTTGACACAAAGTCTCATCTTGCGGGACTTGAAAGTATCTCTCTGAAAAAGTCTTATCTCATGCCAGGATTTGTTTTATATAATAGAGAGATAATATGCTACCGTGGCAGTTCGTTTGTCTGTCCAGGATTTTAAATCACCTGTACCTCGCAAACCGTTTGAACTATTGACCTGAAATTAGGTACACATATACTACGCGGCGTCTACTATCCACTGCTTGACCTCCAAGGTTATTCCTTTTCTTTGTCTTTTTATTTTATTTTATTGTAGAATCAGCTCTCGGCAGTGAGCAGCAGGGCGGCCATGTGGTGCATGTGTACAGGCGCCGTTCTCATCCCTATCACCTTTGCCGTCATTTCCCCTACCTTTCATATCTTAAATCATTTTTGAGGCAGATTGAAGAATTAAGTACCAGCTTAAGTGAAAAATTCAGCAAAAACGTACTAAGAAATTGCAACACAAGCACTGAATTAGATAGATAGATAGATAGATAGATAGATAGATAGATAGATAGATAGATAGATAGATAGATAGATAGATAGATAGATAGATAGATAGATAGATAGATAGATAGATACAGTGGTGTGAAAAACTATTTGCCCCCTTCCTGATTTCTTATTCTTTTGCATGTTTGTCACACAAAATGTTTCTGATCATCAAACACATTTAACCATTAGTCAAATATAACACAAGTAAACACAAAATGCAGTTTTTAAATGATGGTTTTTATTATTTAGGGAGAAAAAAAATCCAAACCTACATGGCCATGTGTGAAAAAGTAATTGCCCCCTTGTTAAAAAATAACCTAACTGTGGTGTATCACACCTGAGTTCAATTTCCGTAGCCACCCCCAGGCCTGATTACTGCCACACCTGTTTCAATCAAGAAATCACTTAAATAGGAGCTGCCTGACACAGAGAAGTAGACCAAAAGCACCTCAAAAGCTAGACATCATGCCAAGATCCAAAGAAATTCAGGAACAAATGAGAACAGAATTAATTGAGATCTATCAGTCTGGTAAAGGTTACAAAGCCATTTCTAAAGCTTTGGGACTCCAGCGAACCACAGTGAGAGCCATTATCCACAAATGGCAAAAACATGGAACAGTGGTGAACCTTCCCAGGAGTGGCCGGCCGACCAAAATTACCCCAAGAGCGCAGAGACGACTCATCCGAGAGGTCACAAAAGACCCCAGGACAACGTCTAAAGAACTGCAGGCCTCACTTGCCTCAATTAAGGTCAGTGTTCACAACTCCACCATAAGAAAGAGACTGGGCAAAAACGGCCTGCATGGCAGATTTCCAAGACGCAAACCACTGTTAAGCAAAAAGAACATTTGGGCTCGTCTCAATTTTGCTAAGAAACATCTCAATGATTGCCAAGACTTTTGGGAAAATACCTTGTGGACTGATGAGACAAAAGTTGAACTTTTTGGAAGGCAAATGTCCCGTTACATCTGGCGTAAAAGGAACACAGCATTTCAGAAAAAGAACATCATACCAACAGTAAAATATGGTGGTGGTAGTGTGATGGTCTGGGGTTGTTTTGCTGCTTCAGGACCTGGAAGGCTTGCTGTGATAGATGGAACCATGAATTCTACTGTCTACCAAAAAATCCTGAAGGAGAATGTCCGGCCATCTGTTCGTCAACTCAAGCTGAAGCGATCTTGGGTGCTGCAACAGGACAATGACCCAAAACATACCAGCAAATCCACCTCTGAATGGCTGAAGAAAAACAAAATGGAGACTTTGGAGTGGCCTAGTCAAAGTCCTGACCTGAATCCAATTGAGATGCTATGGCATGACCTTAAAAAGGCGGTTCATGCTAGAAAACCCTCAAATAAAGCTGAATTACAACAATTTTGCAAAGATGAGTGGGCCAAAATTCCTCCAGAGCGCTGTAATAGACTCATTGCAAGTTATCGCAAACGATTGATTACAGTTATTGCTGCTAAGGGTGGCCCAACCAGTTATTAGGTTCAGGGGGCAATTACTTTTTCACACAGGGCCATGTAGGTTTGGATTTTTTTTTCTCCCTAAATAATAAAAACCACCATTTACAAACTGCATTTTGTGTTTACTTGTGTTATATTTGACTAATGGTTAAATGTGTTTGATGATCAGAAACATTTTGTGTGACAAACATGCAAAAGAATAAGAAATCAGGAAGGGGGCAAATAGTTTTTCACACCACTGTACATGCTCAGTGCAACAAGAGGAATAAAGATAAGGTAGTAGAGTTAAAAAGATCAGTAGTAATAGTGCAAACAGAATAACAAAATAACTCTAAACAAAGTAACAAATAACTATAACTATAATAGTTTGTATTATAACTGTATAACTAATTTGTGCAAAGCAACAAACAACTATAACTAAAACTATAACAGATATAATAAAACAGCAGATTATTAGTGCAAGTGGTTATGAAAAGTGACTTAGTGTTTGTGCCATGAATAAATGAGATAGCAGCATGTAATGATGGGATGAAACAAACATTCAGTAACATACAGATGAGTAAATAAAAAACCGAATGAGACCTAATAACAAAAATTCTGAAAAAGATCACCTACAGAATGAGGAAGAGTTATACAGTCTTATTGCCACAGGTAGAAAGGATTTCCCGTGGCGTTCGGTTCTGCATTTGGAGGCAATGAGTCTTTTGCTGTGTGTGCTCTGATGACCCATCAAGGAGGCGTGCATGGGGTGAGAAGGGTTGTCCATGATACCGAGAAGCTTTTTCAGCATTCTCCTCTCAGACACCTCCACCAGGTTCTCCAGTCTGACACCCAGGACAGAACCAGCCTTTTTTAATCAGCTTGTTCAGCCTGTTGGCATCAGCTGTCTTCACCCCACTGCCCCAGCACACAGCTGCAAAAAACACCACGCTCTCTACCACAGAGTGATAGAACATAGTCAGCATTTTCCTACAGACATTGAAAGACCTGAGCCTCCTCAGTAGGTAAAGCCGGCTCTGCCCTTTCTTGAAAACCGTGTTGGTGTTCTTGGACCAGTCCAGTTTACTGTCAATGTGTACCCCCAGGTACCTGTAGTCCTCAACCACCTCAACATCTGTTCCTGTGATGGTGACAGAAAATTAAAGATTGATAATAATGCAGGTAAAAACAGACAATAACTTTATATAATGTTAACGTTTACCCAAGGTGGAATTGAAGAGTCGCATAGTTTGGGGGAGGAACGATCTTCTCAGTCTGTCAGTGGAGCAGGACGGTGACAGCAGTCTGTCATTGAAGCTGCTCTTCTGTCTAGAGATGGCACTGTTTAGTGGATGCAGTGGATTTTCCATAATTGATAGGAGCCTGCACGAAAGAAGAGACGAAGCAGGACACTAGGGTAGAGAAAAGAAGAGCTGCTCAGGAAGCAGCAAGCACATCAACCTCTGTGCAAACGAATGCTAAACGTACAGAGAAATAGTCTCAAAACTATAAATGCTCAGGTCAACTGTATTCACTGCACGTTATCATGCAGTGCGCCATTACTGGTATAAAATAAAAATCTATTATATTATATTCTGGTTCTTCTTAATACCTTTTGAGATGAGCTACCACCCTTGGAATTTCTGTGCATATAACAACTGTCCATTCTCGTTGTTTATAGGATATCGGCTGATTTCTTAGTCATCTCTTAGTCATCCGTCAGTACATTGTGTACATCACATCAACCTTTCTTCTGGTACATTCTTTATTTGACCATCTCAGTATTTTTCCTAAACCAGTTCTTATATTTCAGTGTATAACTTGTTGTTCACTTGACCTTTATCTGGTTTCCTGGTGTGCCTGAACAGGTTTCTGACATTTATTAACCCTTTATGCTACTTGTTCAAGATGAATGCTGTTACCCTAAAATTATTCTTCCGCAGTCTCTGATGGTGAACCTACTTAAAGATGACCTTCCACAGTCTGTTTTAAAGATCCGACATCTCCATGATCTGTTAGAGTCAGGTAAAGTACACAAAAGGCCAGGAGAACAGCAGTTAGCAGTTTTTCAAAGGATTATGAATTCCACGTGCCTTAACATATTTTTTAGATCCTCTGGCAGAAACGATTATGAGAAATGCCTACTGCCAAGTTCCAAGCCTTCATTAATACTGGGCTTTGTTGCAGTGTGTCAATCACGACCTCATTTAAACACTTCAGAACAAATGGAGTCTACTGAGCGCAGAAATTAGATCTTTTGTAACACTGGCAGATACGACTTCAGAGTGCTTGGCTCATCTTATTCCATCTTTTAAGGCTGCAATCATTTTCATTTCAGGTATAAATGGTTCTGAACTCATTTCCTTAACTTTTTAATGAAACTGACATTAGCCTTATTTTTTTTTTTCCTAAGGCATTTAAATTGATTTTAAGATTAGCAATAGAGTAGGAAAATGGTTCTGAGTGGCTCAAAAATCTCAGAGTGACTGCTGTTAGGAGTAAAAGCATTTTATCAATTTTCCTAAACTACTTCTAAATTCGCCAGTGTTTAGCTTTTTTTTTTATTTTATTTTATTTTATTTGAAGAAAACATACAGAGCCCCTGAGGGAACACAGTGTATTGGATAAAGAGAGTCTTGCAAAGAGATTAAGGGGAATCAATAAGAAAGACGGACACGTCAAACGACTCTAGAAGACAATGGGGAACAGTGCAAGAGTGAACACAATTTCAGTAACTACGGCTAGTTGCAGTATAACCGTTACTTTATGTGGTATTTCCCATGACCATAACAGCTGTAATTACGGCTGTGGATCATTCATTGTTAAATATACGTGCCCATAATCGGGATTAACTCTCGCTTGGAGTGTGTATCTCAGTCTTTCCATTTCGGTGTTTATTACAGTATTATTCATGATGTTGCAAAATTATGCTGCTTAGCATAATATTCTACCTTATTATGTTTTGAGTATTATTGTTATTATTACTATTTTTGTGGTGAAGCTACAGCGTTAATATCAGAAAACTACGAAATGTCATTGTGGGTGTTAATTTGCTGTGAAATCGTGACATTGCTCATTCTCAGATGTGGCACCTACTCCTCTCTAGAACTTGGACTAGGACGTTTCGTAATGTCTTCTCATGGCCTACTCTGAGGTTGAATAACTTCTAATCCGAGTCAGACTTCTAGTGCAATTCCTAAGAGTAATTCTAATATGCTTGATAAATACGAGCCCTGTTGAGAACTTTGTTCATGGCCCCATCTTTTTTGATTTTTTTTGGTGTGTTCCCATCCTATGTAAGAAAGAATCTCAAAGGGTTTTCATACACATAGTCCATTTGCTTTGAACTAAATCAGAATTACATCTACTTTGTATTTGCCAGTACTTAATGTAAGGGAATATAGTTGGCGAAATTCAGCAGCTGAACACAACATCACATATCTTATATAAAAACGTCTACGCGTGGAAGTGTGTGTGTCTGTCCGGCCCTGAAGTGAGAGGTAGAGTCGGGGTAAGGGCTCCACCTCCGAGGAAATAGAAGACTCGCTTAGCCGCTAATAACACAAGCGAGGCCAGTACGTTGGCAAAACAAAAACTCCAAAGAAAGACAAAGTCACTTAGCTGCTAACTTCGGCAAAACAGTATTCCTTTTACTTTTACTTTTTACCCTCCCCTAATGCACAAGCGATGCAAACACGTCGGCGAAACAAATCCACCTAGGAGAGAGATGCCCAGAGTAGTTCCTTTCAATTACCTGACATCTCTACATTTCAATTTTTTTCTGACAATTTCAATAGTTTCCAGGACCCCAGGCTTTTTACAGCACGGGCTTACACAGCTAGTCTTATATATAAACATCTACTCGTGGAAGTGTGTGTGTCTGTCTGTCTGGCCCGGAAGGTGCGGGACTACAGCATAAAGCTCAAAGAAAGCGACTCTGTCGCCAAAGTAAAACCATCAAGAAAAAGGAAAAACTTGCTTAGCCTCTAGTACACAAGCGAGGCGAGCACATCGGCAAAACGAAACCTCCGAAGAAAGTGATGTTCGCTTAGCCACAAATGCACAAGTGAGGCGAGCACGTCGGCAAAATGAAACCTCCTAGAAGAGAGATGCCCAGAGTAATTCTTTTCAATTACCTGACATCTCTACATTTCAGTTTTTTTTCTGATGATTTCAATACTTTCTAGGACCCTGGGCTTTTTACAGCATGGGCTTACACAGCTGTTAAACAATATAAATAACATAAGTTAAGCAACATACATTAAAAATAGTTGCAGAATAGTGAAGTTTTACAGTAGATGTGAAAGCACATGGGTGTATAGCGTGTATGCACACACTGATGTTGTACTGGTTCTAAAAGTTTGACTTCAGTATCGTTCGATCTAAAGCAAATAATGGACAGCTCCCACCATTCCACTCCAGCCTCCCTGATGTGTGGCACAACTGGACACATCCCTACCATGCTGATCCCATTCAAATTAATTGTGGTTTCTGAGTGAGTCAAAGGAGCGAGTCCCCAGCACTTTGAAAACGGGAAGTTGTCTCTTGTGGAATCTCCAGTGTAGCCGAATAACCCGGTGGAGTCTTCAGTATGACCAAGAGCTGAGCACAATGTCTTTTAAACCTACTGTTTACTTCTGTCACCAAACGTACCGCACTGCTTGTACTGTATACCACACATTCTTACACATACAGTTAGGTCCATAAATATGTGGACAGAAACAACTTTTTTCTAATTTTGGTTCTGTTCATTACCACAATGAATTTGAAATGAAACAACTCAAATGCAGTTGAAGTGCAGACTTTCAGCTTTAATTCAGTGGGGTGAACAAAACGATTGCATAAAAATGTGAGGCAACTAAAACATTTTTTGAACACAATCCCTTCATTTCAGGGGCTCAAAAGTAATTGGACAAATTAAATAACTGGAAATAAAATGTTCATTTATTAATACTTGGTTGAAACCCCTTTGCTGGCAATGACAGCCTGAAGTCTTGAACTCCTGGACATCACCAGATGTTGGGTTTCCTCCTTTTTAATGCTCTGCCAGGCCTTTACTGCAGCGGCTTTCAGTTGCTGTTTGTTTGTGGGCCTTTCTGTCTGAAGTTTAGCCTTCAACAAGTGAAATGCCTGCTCAATTGGGTTAAGATCAGGTGACTGACTTGGCCATTCAAGACTTTTCCACTTCTTTGCTTTAATAAACTCCTGGGTTGCTTTGGCTGTATGTTTTGGGTCATTGTCCATCTGTATCATGAAATGCCGCCCAATCAATTTGACTGCATTTAGCTGGATTTGAGCAGACAGTATGTCTCTGAACACCTCAGAATTCATTCGGCTGCTTCTGTCCTGTGTCACATCATCAATAAACACTAGTGTCCCAGTGCCACTGGCAGCCATGCACGCCCAAGCCATCACACTGCCTCCACTGTGTTTTACAGATGATGTGCTATGCTTTGTATAATGAGCTGTTCCACGCCTTCTCCATACTTTTTTCTTGCCATCATTCTGGTAGAGGTTGATCTTGGTTTCATCTGTCCAAAGAATGTTTTTCCAGAACTGTGCTGGCTTTTTTAGATGTTCTTTAGCAAAGTCCAATCTAGCCTTTCTATTCTTGAGGCTTATGAGTGGCTTGCACCTTGCAGTGCACCCTCTGTATTTACTTTCATGCAGTCTTCTCTTTATGGTAGACTTGGATATCGATATGCCCGCCTACCCCCTGGAGAGTGTTGTTCACTTGGTTGGCTGTTGTGAAGGGGTTTCTCTTCACCATGAAAATGATTCTGTGATCATCCACCACTGTTGTCTTCCGTGGACGTCCAGGTCTTTTTGCGTTGCTGAGTTCACCAGTGCTTGCTTTCTTTCTCAGGATGTACCAAACTGTAGATTTTGCCACTCATAATATTGTAGCAATTTCTCAGATGGGTTTTTTCTGCTTTCGCAGCTTAAGGATGGCTTCTTTCACCTGCATGGAGAGCTCCTTTGACCGCATGTTGTCTGTTCACAGAAAAATCTTCCACATGCAAGCACCACACCTCAAATCAACTCCAGGCCTTTTATCTGCTTAATTGATAAGGACATAACGACGGACTTGCACACACCTGCCCATGAAATAGCCAAAGAGTCAATTGTCCAATTACTTTTGAGCCCCTGAAATGAAGGGATTGTGTTCAAAAAATACTTTAGTTGCCTCACATTTTTATGAAATCGTTTTGTTCACACCACTGAATTAAAGCTGAAAGTCTGCACTTCAACTGCATCTGAGTTGTTTCATTTAAAATTCATTGTGGTAATGTACAGAACCAAAATTAGAAAAAAGTAGTCTTTGTCCAAATATTTATGGACCTAACTGTACATACTGTACATGTGTATATGGATACACACACATCTTCATATATATTAAAGAAAGCACAAATGTGTGAAGAAGCCAGGGTAAGCTAGTGGTCTGCGATGGCTATGGCTCTGGCGAAGAAACTGTTTAGGTGTCTATTAATTTGAGTTGTTATTGACCTAAAGCGTTTACCAGAACAATTGATGACCTGAGTGCGATGAGTCAGTGGTGATTCTTTCTTCTTTCTTCTTGGTTTATGACGTTCAGTGCCTTCAGGTCTGCAGCACATGGAAGAGCACAGCTAATTATTCTCTCAGTAGACCTTACTACACATTGTAATTTATTTTTGGAGTGGACCACTGCTGAACCAAACCAGTCAACAATCGAGAATGTGATTACAGTACACTTTCAATTATGGCTTTGTAGAATTGTACCAAAATGATATAGGATGAAACTCAGGCAATTAGACAGAGTAAATGAACGGGTGTGAGTTAAGTTACACATTTAGTTATGTATTATTTGATAATATGCCAAAAAAATATTAAACGGGTGTGTTAAAAATATGAATATTGGAAAACCGTACCCTTACGGATTAAGCATCCATAGGCGTCTTTCAGCTTATCCTCTTTATAGCCTGCTCTTTGCTACCACATGGCCTTTGAATGGAGTATTGAAACAGGCCAAGTGCCAGTCTCAATACGGCTACCGAGACAGAGATGTCTTCATCATGGTCTTCTCTTCATGGCCTGATGGTGAGGGGGGGAGGTTAAAAGCAAGGTGACCAACTTTATACCGCAAAACACAAACCAATGGGGCATCATCATACAGAATGGCCTTCAATTCTAAACCAGTCATAAACAATCATACTTTAGACCAATGGAATTAATTTTCCAGTTCCTTTCTGACCAGTTACCAATGAAAGCACTCAGGTACAACTCAAACCCCAGTTTGTATGTTTCGTCAGAGTTAGAAAACCCACACACACACACCTTCCCCATTTTATGATGGTGTTTACTCATATCACTCTCAAATATCTCCAAGAGGACCACATTCCCCTGGATTTCACACTTGTATATATACTTCATCATTGCAAAATCACCGAGGGAGACCAACCAAGTTTAGTGTAGGTTGCTTTGCTACTACGTGACCTGTGAATGGTGTATTAAACAGGCCACATGCCTGTCTCAGTATGGCTGCTGAAACAGAGCCGGTCATGGTCATGGTCTTCTCTTCATGGCCAGATGGTGAGAGAGAGAGAGAAAGAGGTAAAGGCAAGGTGACTCACTTTATACCATTCTTACCTCAAAACACAAACCAGTGGGGTGTTGTAGTACAGAATTGCCTCCAATTCCAAACCAATCATAAACAGCCACACTTTAGATAAATAGAATTAATTTACTTGTCCTTTCCAGGGCCATCTACCAATGAAAATCACTCAGGTGCAACTCATCCCCCAGTTGCTCTGTTTAGGCAGCTTATGGCCTTCCTCAGGGGGATGGCTTAGACATTCACGTAAGTCCAAACACAGACACCCTTGCCAAGCTGGTTTGATACATGCGCCATCCCCCTGCCATAAATTTCACATAAAATGACTTGGGGATTGGGAGAGGATGGTCAACATTACACTCCACTACAGTGACTGTATGACAAACTCTGCTGAGGGCTTACATCAATTTCCTTTAGACAGTAGACAAACAGAATGTATTCGGTTTCACTGTATGATGCTGTGTGTTTAGTCTCTAATACCCTTAATGTCACTTCTATTTTAATTTTCTCAAATCCCATGTCTGCCGTCTTTAGGCCTCTATATATTTGTTAATAACGTTCACTTTGGAATATCCATCCATCTGTCCATTTTCCAACCTGCTGAATCCGAACGCAGGGTCACAGGGGTCTGCTGGAGCCTATCCCAGCCAACACGGGGTACAAGGCAGGAACCAATCCCAGGCAGGGTGCCAACCCACCGCAGGACACACACACACACACACCCACACACCAAGCACACACTAGGGCCAATTTAGAATTGCCCATCCACCTAACCTGCATGTCTTTGGACTGTGGGAGGAAACCGGAGCGCCCGGAGGAAACCCACGCAGACACAGGGAGAACATGCAAACTCCACGCAGGGAGGACCCAGGAAGCGAACCCGGGTATCCTAACTGCCAGGCAGCAGCGCTACCACTGCGCCACCGTGCTGCCCACTTTGGAATATTTGATTCACATTTGCTATGCAGTATCAAAGTCAATGTGCTTCCAATGTCCACATTGTGCCAAAAGTGCGATCGCTCTGACAGGATGCCCCACCTATCTGCATCACTCATGCAATGTAAGATTAAGGGATTTGATTGGTGCTTGCAAAGGAAAGTCATTTCTCACCAACTCTGTATGGGGTTGGTTTCATCTACCTGATCACAACTGAATCTTCACCTTTTTTCAGGTGGTCAGCTGCTACCTGATCCAATCATGTGATAGAAAAAGAGGCTGAAAGGCCGAATCAGCTGCTGGAATTGATCTGATTGATCGGGACTTGTGCAGGTTGTTTTTTGCAAACTTGTAGCCGTGTGTGGATGTATTTTTATACTGTGATTGCCTAATTACCAGCAGAAATGTTTGGTATGGTATCACTTTAGATTAGGTGTCCTTAATTACACTGTACTTACCATGTAATTGCCTATATAGTTACTTAGTAACTGGGTGTTATTAACTTGTATTTACTGCGTAACACAATACAATGCTGTGGTTAAGCTCTTAATTGTATTGTTATTCCACAATTTATATGCATACCTCCTTATAAAAACTGTGAAATAACAATTGCAATTTAGTACTTCATTATAGTACTACACAGTAAGAACAAGGTAATAACACCTACTTACTAGTAATTATGCAGGTAATACATGGTAAGTACAGTGTAATTATGGACACCTAATCTGAAGTAATACCAAATGTTTCCCATAATGCATAGTATTTCCTTTAGTTAGATCGGTCCCCATGTCAGATCACATACATACCTCATGCAAACTGCTCCAGGGTTCACTTGGTACCGTGCTGAAGACCAGTTTTTCCAAAGAATCTCAATATGGTTGTTTTGGTCCACATCAGAGTTTGATTGGTGCGTTCATATCTGTCTAAACCAGGGGTCTCCAAACTTTTTTCCCCTTAGAGCTACTTTTACAAAATGAAAATGGCCAAGAGCACCTCCTGTTTTCTAACGTTTATTCTCATAGCTTATTTCAATCCAAACAAACTGAATAAGCTTGTTTTGCCTGAACGTTTACAAAATGCTGGTGTCCACAACTCACATTTTGCATTAAAACATCACAAAAAATATTTAGTTCACCTGCAAGTGCATTTTGTATGTCTGCATGCATTTTCTCACACTATTGAATTAAAACATGAATGCTGTCAAAACAAAACAATGCAATACCAAATACACAGATATGACGTATTTATTTGTCATTTTGTCACATGTCACTGTGTCACTTTATTCACAGGTCCAGTTGCATGTGTGATGTGTTTTTTATTTACTCAGGTGACTGGCACTGAGGTGTATGGTGGAGTGGAGCCACTTTGGTTCACTCATATTGAGTCATTTAAATGTTCCTCTCTCAGTCTTGTTCTGAACTTTGATTTCATGACATTCATGTCAGACTCACAGAGGTATGGAGACCTAAACAAAGCAGATATTTTCAGAGCTGCTTGGTGAAGATTCTTATAGTTATCAGGCTCTACTAAGCTCCAGAAATGATGGTTTACTAATATATAATATATAAAATCCAACATCTGTATGTCCGTCCGCTATTCACAAGAGAACTACTTAATGGATTTAGATTGGTTTTTTTTCTACAATTTGCTTGAACATTCCGCTTGATGTTGCGACTTCTCTCATTTCGCTATGTATCATAGTTCGCTTGCGGTACCAACGTATTTCCGCAAATCCAAGAAACATGCAGCGGGCCAAGGAGAGGGGCCTTCCTCACCCACTCGCCAGCTTCGGGGCGTGTTCCTTAACTCTGCTTAGCTAGTGAACAAGAGAACAATTGAATTCAACTTTGTGTGATATTTAAAATAAAGTGTTACTTAGGTCTTGATGAGTTTGAGTCCGGATATTCTCTTAAGTGTATCCCACATTGAAAAGATAGATTGCAGTTCAGATTGTGGATCGTGATTTTGTGTTAAAAGGATCGTGATATGATTTTTTGGAAAGATCGCCCACCCCTAATTTAACTAATCAAGTTTTCAAATTTATGTAGGATTAATTAACCCTTTGACGAGGTACTTGGAAAGGGGTTGCGAGCTACCGGTAGCTCACGTGCGACATGTTGGAAACCCCTGGTCTAAACGAACCAGACTTTAATCACTGCAGAGTTTGAAAAAAAAAAAGCTCTAAATACATTAGTTGTGAAAGTGAGTCCACTTTATTGTTCACAGGTTTGGCTTTTTAAGGCATTTTAGCAAGAATTGTGGCTTTCCACTGTCTCCTCATGATCAGATGTGGACATGTGTTACTTGAGCGTTGAGGTTTGGAAAAGGTGAACATTGCAGCAGTGATATGAACACCACAGTACAGACTATGTTTTTATTAATTTTCTAGCATTATTATTTTCAACTATTATTGCTGTTATTCTAATTTTGTTTGGCTTGTTTATTTATTTTCTAACTAGACAATAACGGGCGCTAGAACAGTAGTGCATAAACATTAGTAGGAACAGTCTATATTAAATGGCAAAGGACCATCTATTTTCTGTTACAGTAATCCTGGCTTGTATGTGGCTGTAATATGCGTCACTGTATTGTGTGCCTTTAATTTTCTCTCGCAGTAATACGTCTCTCCAGCAAGTATTGTGCAGTTCCCCAGCAAGTATTTTAATCTGTGCTGGCGTGCAGCTGATTATTGTATGTGTGGCATCTCCCCAGCAACGAATTTTATGTGTGCGAATATAAATCTACTTTTAAAAGTCATCCTATTGTAATATCATGAAAATTGGTATATTTAGGAAAACACTTTACACTTTACCGGGCCAAGTTTGTTAATCGCAAATCTGACATCCTCAGAGTGAACACTTGCACAACAACAAACACTAATCCCACCTCTTTGGGGAAGCTGGTCTCCACGTCTCAGTACCCGATTGGATTTTTCGTGCGTTATGTTTTAGGTCTTAGTTCATTTACCGAAATCCAATTGGATCGGCCGCGCGATATTTTATAGGTCCCGCCCTCTCTGTCTTGTGTAACCCTAACCCTAACCCCACGCATGCGCACTTCACCATAAGACACACACACACGGACACATGGACACACACAGGGGTTTTATTAAAGAGGATTGGCAATGACAGTTCACAATATTGTAACATGGGTGCTGCAATATTTGTTATAGTTAAGGTATCTGTTACCGGTGATGTGGGCATGACATGTGACATCACATGGACGTGGTTATGGTGTCATCACGTCGACACCATTTAATCCAAACCTTGGGATTCTTAATAGAAAAGGATCATAGGTGGTACAGTTAGTTAGCATAAAAACTGAAGAATAGGCACTGAAACTTCTGTTTCTTTGCTTTATGACTTAGGACTTTGAAATATTGTTTTGAACTTCAGTGTTGAATTGCTTTTTGTTATAATTTGGTATTAGATCACTGCTTGTTTCTTGCCAATGGTTTCCTGAAAGTCCACTGTATTACTTTTAATTTCCTGTTCTTTTTTATTCAGGCTGAGTACAGGGTGGCAGCAGTTTTGAAAAGAAATTAAATCAGGATTAAAGGAAAAGTATAAATTAGCCACAGCCAGCTCCTGGCAGACTGATAATTTAGAAATAAAGATGAATATGATAACCTCATGCTGGTAAGGCTGCCAAGTTTTAAAAAGATGACCAAAAATGGAAACAAGCAGAAATGATAGGTACATTTATACATCTCTCCCAGTCAATGTGTTTATTAGTTTTGTCCATTTTCCTTTTTCCCTACTTTTAACTCTCTTTCAAGTGATAAAGAACCAATTGTATGAGTGAACTCTCAAGTCCTCAGTTCTCTCTGTGTCTATAGTACCGGCCTCAGATAGAAGTGTTTTAGTTGGTATTTTTGACAGGAAAGTAGGAAAGCATATAGAAGCTAGTTAAAGTAGGCAGGCACTCGAAATGCTTGTGTTAGAGTCAAAGGGTGAATACATCACGGTAATCTGACTTATTTCTCTATGTCCTGTTAGAGACAAAATTACTTTGTTCTAGAAACTGGGACACAAGATGTAGTGCTGGGGTCTCCCTGTTATTATTATAGGTTTTAACCCCTTAACCGCCCTCTGCCGGATATATCCGGCACCGTTGTTTTATTGCTAACGCCATACTGCCGGAATTATCCGGCACATTTGCCTGTGGTTATATGAATGCCTGGCAAGTAGTATAACTGACGGTTTGGCGTGGGTATTATTACTACGTTGTATTTCGACAAGTCTGTGGTTGTTTTGGCCGGTCATGTGACGTGATTCGCATGTAACAGCTGTGAATATGGCGAAACGTAAACTGACTTCAAGTGAGGCTTTGCAGGCGATTTTGGACAGTTCTGATCATGATTGTAGCAGTTCTGAAGAAGATTTTAGCGACAGTGATGAGCAGCAACGTGCGCTGCATGATACTGTGAATGAAGACGCATCAGATGACGGCGCTGAGTGGGTGTATCCCCAGCATCTCAGCTGGGCTGCTGCCCATGGTGAACTACCTTTTCTGCATTCGTTTGAGGGAACGTGTGGCTTTATTGTTGATGTAAACAATTACACTGCTGAGCAGTTTTATGAGCTGTTTGTGTCACCTGATTTGATCAGACATTTTGTTCATCAGACAAATCTGTATGCAACACAGTTTATTGAGAAAAATCCCAATTTACCTCCACATTCCCGTGTTCGTGCTTGGTTTGACACTGATGAAAACGAAATGAAAAAATTCATTGGGATTTTGATGTTGATGGGAATAATCAGAAAACCAGATATTGAGATGTACTGGTCTACAGATCCTATGTATGCAACACCTATTTTTGCAGCTGTCATGACACGTAACCGATTCTCTTTGCTGCTGAAATTCTTTCATTTGAATGACAACAGAAACGAGCCAGATAAGAAAGATCCAAACCGCGACCACTTGTTCAAGCTACGTCCTTTGATTGATCATTTATTTGAAGCATTTCAGTTGCCCTACATGCCAGGACCGTCAGTTGCAGTTGATGAAAGTTTATTGTCGTGGAAGGGCCGCTTACAGTTTCGACAGTATCTACCATTGAAAAGGGCACGGTTTGGTATGAAGATGTTTTGTTTAGCTGAGAATTCAGGTTACATTTATAGATTTCGTGTATACACTGGCAACTTGCACAACATTTAGTGGTCAATACTGCTTGAATAAATGTAAAAAATGTAAAAAAAATGTAAAAAAGTAAAAAAACGAAAATTGTTCAGATTTCGCCTGGCGTGGGGAATATTTAGGGAGTTGGCGGTTAAAGGGTTAATAAATGTGAATAAAGTCTAAATAAAAACAAACAAAAAAAACACAATGAAAACAAGGTTCAGAACTCAAAGATGGTTCCTAGATCTTCACTAATCAGTGGCTTCCACAGGCTAGTGTGGCTCCAGCAGATGTGAGTCTGACAATGAAGGTCAACATATTACTTAGAAGGGAATGAGACAAGAAGGGAGGGGACTTCTTGGGATGATTCTTGGTGAATTTCCCCTTGGGATTAAGAGAAAAGCCAAGCAAAATGACACCTTTTATTCTATCTATCTATCTATCTATCTATGATCCAGAAGTAAGGTCATCATTCTTCCTTGACTTCCTCCTTCATTTTTTGGGCTTAAAGAGGAAGGAGGTTTAATACTTGTCCTTCAGTTTAACCCATGTGTCATGGTTTGGGCTGAATATTGACATTTTGTAGCCAGAGAAGCTATATTCTGAACTGTTGTCAGGTCAAATCCCACATTTCTAGGAGCGTGGTCTCCAGGGTTGTGACCTTGACTTAATTGACAGATGGCATTAAAGGTCAACCTTTTGCTCGGAGCTTTATCTAACCTGTGGATAAAATCCTTATTTTCATTTTGACTTGTTGTGTGTTTACTATCCTTGTCATGCCTGGTTTTCATCTTATGGCCTGTTTTTTTTACCTCAATTTTTGCCTTTCATCTGGGTTTGCTTTGCTTTATTTTTATTTTCTTTTGTTTTGCCTTTTTATATTCTCTTTTGTTTTGCCCTTTGCCTGTCCAGTGATCTGAGACAAAGACTACACTCCTTCGGTACTGTGTCTCTTCAGAGAATCCTTGGGTACCGCTGGTTTGACTTTGTGTTGCTCATGGAGTCCCAAATGAGGCCCGTTATCTGCATTGTGAGGGAGCATCAGTTAGTGCAGCGTTTCTCAACCTTTAAGTATTTGCGACCTGAATTTTCATAACAGTTTTAATCGCGTCCCACTAACGTTTTTTTGAAAGGAGCCCACTAATACCAATTTGTTCTTTTTTAATTAATAATATATCATAGATGCATATTTTATTATACCTACTTAACTTTTATCGACATTTATCTAACTCTATATTTTTTTTTTCTAGTACCAGAATGTAGTTTAAGTTAATTTGTTTTGGTTTCAATAGATGTATTTTTCATATTTTCGATTCTTGTTTTCTTTTTTTTACATCTTCGTGCCCCCCTTTTTGTTACTTCGCGGCTCCCAAGGGGGGGCCCGCCCCACAGATTGAGAACCATTGAGTTACTGCACTACGGCCATGTGGCGCAATTCCCCGAGGGTGATCCAGCTCATAGGAGCGGCTGGAACATGCCAAGGGGACGCCCACATAACCCCTGACTGCAGTAGATAGAGGGTCATTTCCGGAGGGTGGGACTGGACCACGTGTCTGCCTTTCGGGGTGTTTTGCCAACCAGGATCCCAAGCTGTTTTGTCGTGTGGTGGGTGCGGCAACGCGCTGTACCAGTGCATGCTCCCCAACCTGACCTGACTGCCATTTGCCCACTTCTTCCGGTTTACTCACAAAATTACTTAATCTTTTTCCTGCCAAGTCAGGACACTGTCCCTGGTGTTTTCATTTGTGCAGAACCCCCAACATGCTCCAAAATCAGGGTTGTTATTTGTCGCTAGTGGACTTCTGGCATCATGAAATGAGTTACAGTGTTGTAGATGTGGATAAGCAAATCCATGGGAATGGAATCCATGGATAGCAAAGATTTGAGACTCTGCTTTCTACTCTGCTCAGAGCTGCATCTTGTCATCTACCTGACGCTGAAAGAATAAACTTTGATTTCCAGCAAATCTTATCCTCCCCAAACTGGATTTAGAAAATAGATGATGTGTATAAAATGAGTGTTCATGTGAGGAGAAGGTGGTGGTAGAGATTTAAATGTAAGCTTTTCATGGACCACTGCGGCAAAATTAGGTTTCTGATTCAATAAGGGGATTTTCTTGACAGGAATGAAACCCCCAGGTAGGGTTGCTTTTTCTGCATATTTTGTAGTTGAGGTGAGTCCCCCAGAGGTTTTTCTGGTTATGGGGTCCCAAACGACCTTTGAACGGTTATCACGTTTTACTGCGGGCTGCATGCCGCCAAGAGCAAATGATTCTCATTTGTATAAGTAAATGCTAAAATGTCTTTCTTTTTCTGTTTATAGGCCATCCTAGATATTTCAATCAGCTCTCGACAGGATTAGATATGGTTGGCTTAGCAGCGGACTGGCTGACATCTACTGCTAATACTAACATGTGAGTATTTGCTTTTATGGCGCTCTGACATCTCGCCGCTTGATGTTTCACGTAGAAATGTCTGGAATGTCAAAGTCTTTGTTATTTTAGGATTTAAAGAATACTTTTAATAAAAATGCGCTTATGGTATTTATTGGATAATCGCCATGTTGCTCTTCAACGGCCACTAGAGAGAAACAAAAAAACAAAGCATCTTTCAAAAAGCAAATGACATTAAGAAATGAAAAAGGGGGGGAACACGGCCAGCATGTCCTGAATAAACAAGAATTCATCTGAATTCAGTATTTGTTTTATGTCTCACACTGGTTTTCTGGTAAAATGAAGACGTCCCTGCTTACAATGGCAGAATCCTGAAATCTCCAGTGAATATGGATTAATTTAGAGTTGTTAGAATAATTAGTTTTATAAATGAGTTCCATTGTCATTTGGGATCTTATTTTTTTAGGGTGGGGGATTGGACTGAGAAGGATATGAATCTTAAACCACACACAGTGAAGTGCCATCTACAGGGATATTCTTATCATCGCCTTTGGTAATCCATCACATGTAATCCCACGGCTCCCTTGACTTGTCACATTTTCCAAACACTTTCCCTATGGCAGTGCAATGTTTTTCAAAAGATTGTAAATAATAATGGGTCTGCTTACCATTGTCAACAAGTCACAGCAGGCTGCACCTGCCAATATGACATCTGTTCTTATCCTGCTAGATCTCTCCTCTGCCATCGGCACGGTCAACTGCCAGATCCTCTTTGCCATTTTCTCTGACTTTGACATCACTGGGATTGCCCTCAGGTGATATGATGTCCTACCTCTTGGGCAGATCCTACCATGAGTCCTGGCATGGCGAGAAGTCAAGAGTGTACCAGACAAACATGAGGGAGCCCCAAGAATCGATGCTGGGCCTTCTCTTCTTCTGCCTGTTCTCTTCCTCACTGGTCCCTTAATCATTGAGTCTCATGGTTTCTCTTATTGAGTGCTATGCTAATGATACACAGCTGTACCTGTTGTTCCAGCCAGATGACCACATGGTATCAGCTAAAATCACTGCATATCTTATTGGATGAAGGAACACTATCTCCTGCTAAACCTGGTAAAGACGGATCCTCTTATTCAGCTCACCCATCTGTTCAGCATCCCATTTCAGTTCAGCTTGGTTCATTATCACTAACACCTTGCAAGTCAGTACGCAATCTTGTGGTGGTGATCGATAACCGGCTGTCTTTCATAGACCATGTTGCTACAGTCTCTCCGTCTTGCAGATCCACTCTGTACGATATTGACAAGATTGGTCCGTATCTAAAGAAAATCGATCAAATCAATCTATGAGAGATTGCAGCGCAACTTTTGGTCCAAGCTTTGGTCTTGTCATTACTGGACTACTGCAACTCTCCTCTGGAAGGTGCACCAGCATGTGTCACCATATTGAAAGAACTGCAGCAGTATATCTGGTGCCTGGTCAGCAGAGGAGGGTATATGTCACTCCTTTGTGAATTTCCCCTTGGGATTAATAAAGTATCTATCTATCTATCTATCTATCTATCTATCTATCTATCTATCTATCTATCTATCTATCTATCTATCTATCTATCTATCTATCTATTATATAGTGCATTATCTATCTATCTATCTATCTATCTATCTATCTATCTATCTATCTATCTATCTATCTATCTATCTATTATACTGTATAGTGCCTTTCACATCTATCTATCTATCTATCTATCTATCTATCTATCTATCTATCTATCTATCTATCTATCTATTTATCTATCTATCTATCTATCTATCTATCTATCTATCTATCTATCTATCTATCTATCTTTCTTCACATCACTACATTGGCTTCTTGTAGCGGCACATATTAATGTTCAAATCCTTGACTCTTGCCTACATAGTAGTCAGTGGGTCAGTACCTATTGTCACACACGTGCGATTAGGAGGAAGCTGAGTGGACCAAGTGGAGGTAATTACCCACTGGGCCAGGGGTGGCGGAGTGCACTAAACCTACTTCTGTTTTCTCTGCAGGCCAAATACAGGAAAATCCTACCTGATTTAACAGCAATGATGTCAGTTTCCGTTTCTGGTGCCAAGAATGAAGTCGCTTCCGGTCCCGGTGCTAAGTATGATGTCACTTCCGTGTTCTGATGCCAAGAACAACGTCACTTCCGGTTCTGGCCCTTTGATGACATCACTTCCACTTTTGGCATTTAAAACTGCCATCATCTCACTGCTGTAAAAGAATCAGTCTCAACACACAAAGAAGGGTTGGGGCAGCCACCCTTATAAACGGGTAACGAATAAAGCAAGTAGTGCACTGTTTGAGTTCCAAAGCTGAACTGATTTCAATGGCGAGATGTAGGCAGTTGTAAATGCCAAAACCGGAAGTAATGTTATTCTTGGCAGTGACATTGAATCAGGCAGGTTTTCCCATGTTTGGCCTGCAGAGATAACAGAGGTAGGTTTAGTGTACCCCGCCACACACTGGCCTGGCGGGTAATTACCTCTAATTGGTCCACTCAGCTCTCTCCTAATCACACATGTGTGACACGACCTTATTCGTGACCTCTACCTTTTCCTAGGAATGTCTTTAGTTTTACGAGTCTGCTTCGTTTTCATTTCCTTTGTATGTTGTAATCTGTTATTAGATCATAATTAGTTCATAAGAATTACTTGTGAAAGTTTTGATATCACTTCAGGGTTTTTTTTTGTCCACCACCTCCAGACTCATCAGTACGAGAAAACCTATACATGTGATATACTGTTTGACTCATCTTGATGTCTGCTTTAATGTGCCTCCTGATATTCTGTAATCTGCAAGTGATTGCACATGTGCCAATAATTACATCATAAATAGCAAAGTTCACCATTGACACTCACATTCTCTTACATGAGGCTCTATTGTAGGCACGGAGCTGGACAGTTTGACATCCGTGGCAGAGCGACGGGCGCTCAACAGGCTCCTGTCAATCATGGAGAATCCACTACATCCACTAAACAGGATCATCTCCAGACAGAGGAGCAGCTTCAGCGACAGACTGCTGTCACTGTCCTGCTCCAGTGACAGACTGAGGAGATCGTTCATCCACCACACTATGCGACTCTTCAGTTCCACTCGGGGTGGGGGGTAAACGTTAACATTATACAAAGTTACTGTCTGTTATACCTGCATTTTTATCACTCTTTAATTTAATATTGTTTTTTATCAATATGCTGCTGTTGGAGTATGTGGATTTCCCCTTGGGATTAATAAAGTATCTATCTATCTATCTATCTATCTATCTATCTATCTATCTATCTATCTATCTATCTATCTATCTATCTATCTATCTATCTATCTATCTATCTATCTAAGTGAAGGCCACATAGGCTTAAGTGGAAACTTGGACTGGCAAAGTATGTAGAAGGAGTTTTAATAAATAACACAACACAAATAACTTTATAATTTCAAGTAGCCAGCGATAATACAATTGGCGTAGTCGGTATGATCCTCTTCACTGATTAAAGTCGAGAATAACAGGAAGGAAGCAAACCATCTTTGTTTGTGTGTAGGAAATAAATGGAAGTTATTAAACTACATTGGATTCAGAAAGGTTTCAGACTTATTCAGTTTTTTTCACGTTGTTATGTTGATGATAAAATCATTTATTTTCCTTCCACGTGAAGCAACACTCCATACCTCAAAATACTTGAGATACAATCGCAATCAGCTTCTGACTGGTCTTTCATGCCTACTTCTCTTCTAATCTCCTCGTTTCTCAGTCTTCTCTTCCATGTTCACCATGCCTAATGAGTAAAGGGATTGTTACAAGTCTCTCAGTGCTCAAATGATCATTTATTGCACTCATTGTTCTCCATAATAGGAAATAGGAAGTAAAAACATATTCCAGTGGCATCAGATCTTTATTTGACTTAAACCACAGAAGATACTGAAAAGCTTGATTTCTTCTGAGTTCTGTATGAGTCAATTTTAAGGGAGGCCTTTATCTTTTGGAATGGGGCTATATATTTAAGTCTACATCTGCTATATAATAGAACACTATGGTCTGTGTGTCCCCTGCGGTGGGTTGGCACCCTGCCCGGGATTGGTTCCCTGCCTTGTGCCCTGTGTTGTCTGGGATTGGCTCCAGCAGAACCCCGTGACCCTGTGTTCGGATTCAGCGTGTTGGAAAATGGATGGATGGCTGGGTCTGTGTGTCCAGTCTCTTAGAGAAATCTGATTGGTCAGTTTTGGCTTTGGTGTAATTGGTCAATTTGGCTTTGGTGATGCAAAGAAAGAGGAATTGTGAGTGTGAGACACGTGGGGAGGAGTAAAGGCGCATGCTGAGAGAGACGCCTTCAAAGATGGAAAATATTAAACAGGTGGTGAGAAAGGCGTCGCGAAAATGAGAAGAAAGCTTCACGGGAGCACGCTTGAGAGGTGAAGTGCCGTTGAATAGATAGTCAGACACACGGGAATACGGTGGAACGGCGCTGAAGGTAGACATAGGGCAAGAGATAGCAAATATTTCTTAATTATTCTATGACCTGTCTTTGACAGGTACCTTGGCTAGCAGTATATATTTTGTGATGGATGACATCCATAGTTTGGATTCCTTTCCTGGCCAGGAGTACCAATGTAGTGAGTAGTGTGAAAGTTAATTTTTACTGATGAATATGATTTTCACAAATTGATTATCTACAATTATACTGAATGACTTCAGTCCTTGTTAGCTGTTACCTTTTGCCTTTAGCACTCTTAGAAAAAACATTTTAATTAAAGCCTCCTGATCTGTGACTCAGTCCTGCTGCTACTTCTCTGCCAGGGCAAGTATGGATAAGGGAACCAGAATAATCTATCGTTACAGAATCCTGGCTCCAAGGGTCCTGCTTATCAGTAACGAGCAAGGATGTGAGAAATTAAACTTATCACAAACTACTGCAATTAACAAGAGTATTTAAGAAGTGTTACCATCATCTGTAATTCAGTCACATCCTTTCATGTACTGAGTGTCTTCTCGTACATGTTAATAAAGGTATAGTTCTCATCCCAGACTTGCTTTGTGATTTAACTTTGACAGTTGGCGCTGTGCACAGATCCCACCTCTCCCACTCACCCACAGTGCCAGGTAAGATAAAGCAGTATTTTCTGTCAGTTTTATGTCGGAGGCCAGGTTCTGAACGCTGAATGACTTGATGGGCCCTTCCGGGAGGAAAGGCAGGGCATTCCCTGCCTCATCCAAAACATTGGCCGGAGATGCCTACAATGCAGTGAGTATGTTGGCATCCTGAGTAGTACAATTAAGGTACAGGGGGAGACAGTCTGTTCGGACTATTTGCTCCACCGACATTCTAGGTGGAAGTGACCCTGGGCTACGATACATGTCCAGACATCTGCAGGGCATGCTGGGAACTGTAGTCCAATCTGGCAGCACTGTTGGGTTCCATGGATTCCGTCATGGGCTGCTATAGTAATTTATGATTCCTACTTTGAGGGGCTTCTGCCTGCAACCTGAAGTGCTTTCTATGGGCAATGCCTTGGCTCTGGAAGTGCTCCCGCGTCACAAATAAAATGAGCCGCTCTGTATCCACCAGGTGATTTGGGCAAAAGCTTGCCTGGGAGGAGTGCAAGCAGAAAGAAAGAAAACAGAATTATATACTATTTTCTACAAGAAGCTCATGTTGACGGTGCTTTATTGTATTAAAACTTCAATCTGAACAGGTACTTGTGCGGTTTGGGGTTATGTGGTGCTCCCTCCAGGTCACAATTTAGTAGAATAAAATACTGATGGGAAAAATTTTGAAAACACAGAAACTGTTTTGGTGATCTGGAAAGTTGTTTTAGCACATCAAGCACAAAAACAGAAGGGACAGACCCCAGCTGCTCACCACCCTGGGACAGATCAATGAATGGGGGACAGATTTTCATATTGCCAAGAACCAGCATGTCGATTATGGTATGTAGAGCCAGTCAGTGTATTCCTCACCTAATTTGTTCTGGCTTTCTCTTGTGTGGAGTCAGCAGGAGTTACAAAGGCATCAGATGAATTTTTATGCCTCTGCGCTTCAGTAAATGCCAGACGTTACCACTTTGCAATGTGTTGGTGTCTAGTAAAGGTCACTGCTCTTTACGCATGGATTAAGGATCTATTTGACAAAAGATCATTCTTGCAAATTTTAAAAAGTTTAATAAACCACGTGAAATTATGCCAAATTAAACAAGCAAGTGTCAGTGCTATGTTGTTTTAAGCCAAGCGGCGTATGCAAAACACGCTACCCGGAAAACAGAAGGCTTTCAGTATGACACTGCTTAGAACAATATAGCATCATCTTCTCAATCCTGCATAATTCTGTCTGGGTCGTGGGGAGCCAGTATCAGGTGCAGGGTATGAACAAACCCTGGGCAAGGTGTCAGTTCATTTCAGGGCATTGTGGGATAAATAAAATGAAAACAGTTCGAGAAAAATTAAAAGTGCTTGTAAAATTAGGGAGTGTCATGGATGCATTATAAATTAAAACAAGTCAAAATAACTGGTTGATTTTTAGCAACTGATGTTAAATGACAGGTGTGGCCCACAGGGGACATTGCAGCACTCCAGACACAATTGCACAGACACAAGTCTCAGTATAATCAAAAGGTTTGTTTGCATCCAAATACTTTAAAAGATGCCAGTTTGGAACTGGATACACTGGCATCCCGGCAAGAGTGGAATGAGGAACAATGTCCAGCCAGGAGGCTAGTGTGATAGAAGGACTGGGTGAGAAAACTGGCCAGGGCTATATACTCCCTCAATGCATTAATGCAATGCAACCCTGGGCGGTGCTACCAGTATGGACGCCCACAAAGCATGCTGGGAGCTGTAGTCCCTTGGGGCATCCTTGTAGGGTGCTGTGAGAGTTTGTGATCTGTACACTCAAGAACTTCTGTTTCACCCAGAAGTGCTTCCATTGGGCTATGCTTTAGCACTGAAGGTACTCCCAGGTCTAAGATAATGGAAGCCATTTGACCTCAACCAAGCGAGTCAGAGATGGGAGCAGAGATGGACAACCCTCGCCTGTATGTTGCAGCATCCTCTACTGGTCACCATAGCAAGATAACAAAATGTGTAAAAAGTGAAGGGGTCTGAAAACTTTTCTGAAGGTACTGACAATATGAAAGTGACACGTGGGAAGGGAAGGGTTTATTAAATCAGATCCCTGAAACTACAAGGTAGTAAGTGTTTCAAAAATTCTTAATATCTATAAAAACATTATGTGCTCACTGAAACTATGGATAAATTAAGCAGCAATTTAAAGGCTTTCCCTAATATATTTTAGGTTCACTTATGAAATTGCCCCGGTTTTTGTCCTGCTGGAACATGTCACTTTGAAAAAAATGAGAGAAATCATTGGCTGGCCTGATGGAAAAGGGGATGGAATATTCTCACCAGGTACGTATGCTAGCACAAATTTTACTATTTCAGACAAAAAAATATGCATCAATTAAACTTTTTTTATCAAATGTCTTATGTTCAATGATGTTTTATGTTCTGTAATGAACCTATTATCCACCTATTTATTTTATAAACCCACTCGTCCATGTTCAGGTCCTTGGGCCTCATGTATAAATGGTGCGTACGAACAAAAATGTTGCGTATGCCAGTTTCCACACTCACTTCCAGATATATAAAATCTAAACTTGCTGTAAAGCTATGCAGATTTTCATGGCAGCTTCTGTTTCTGCTTGGTTTTGCAAATGGGTGGCATCCAGCATCAAAGCAATGCTACAGTTTCTGTGTCATTCCCCTTTCTCTTTTAAATTCACATCCATGACACAGATTTTATCAAATACATCAAAGTTAATTGCATATCGTTTATAAATTTAAGGCACTCGATTGTAATCATTCTGTAACAATATAATGGTGCATGGAATGGCCAAACTATTACAACTACCATGGCTGTTTTAGCATTGTTAGAAGACATTGCAAATGGAAGAATTACAAAAGAGCGCGTATTTACAGATGATTATGACTGGCTTCTAAGTCGATTTTGATTTCCAAGAGCTATCCTCTTGGAGCTGTGTGCTGTTAGAATATTAGGATTTATACTTGATATCATTTTTTATGATGAAATGCATTAAAGAATGTGTATAACATTTTATAGATAAATTGTTAAGTTCATACTGTCAATAATTAAACGTGGAAACATGGTGGCGCAGAGGTAGCGATTAGATGGTACCCCGTTTAGGGATTGCTCCTACCTTCCGCACTATGCTTGCTGGAACCGGCATGACCCTGGATGGATGGATGGATGGATGGATGGATGGATGGATGGATGGATGGATGGATGGATGGATGGAATAATTAAATGAAGATTTTTTAATGTTCCTTAAAAGTTTTGAAGAATCAGTGTTTCACATTTATCATAGACACTTATTGTGTGGCAGTTCATTATGTGGAGAAAGAAACAGAAGGACAGGCATTGGGGGTTGGTATGTTTGACAGAGACAGTGCTGCTGTAATAAATTATTCCATCCAGGGTCTCACTCCTGTCATAGCAAGCATCTTGCGGGAGGCAGGAATAATCCCTGTATGGGGCACCAGCTCATCGCTACCACTGTGCCACCTTGTCCCCACATGTTTAATACATACTTTAATGTATTTGATCATGAAAATGAAATAAAGTATACATCTTAGCATTCTCAAATGCTCAGAGAGCTGTAACATCATGAAAGTATTGTATTCTGTGTGGCGATCACTGCCTGCGTGTTCCTGTCAGCATAAGAGAAAGGCCGTTTAAGAAGCACAGCGTGATTAACAAATGGGAACACTTAGAATGTGAAGCGTTTAATGTGTTCCTTTAGTTACAATGGGATTTGAGAATCTCTAGTAAATTAAACAGTTTTAAGATGAAGTTTAAGACATTCTACTTTAATGACAATATAAACTATGAGATTAAGTGGAAATTTTGAGATTAAAGTCGACATTTCGACTTTAATCTCGACATAAACATTTTTATCTTCATTGTGTTATTTTTTTTCCCTATGTGGCCCTAATGAGCTTCTGTATGACAGTCAGACACTCGCCTTTTCACGTCAACTTTGATATCTGAGCAGGTCTTTTTAATTTCATGCATTGTGTGACTTTCTGAACTCTAATGAACTTCCCCACAATGTGCCACTCAGTTTCCTTTTGTTGTTCATACCACTGCTTAAGCCACCAAACAGTACATTTATCCTAGCCTCAATTTCACTGAGCAGGACCTCCATTTCACATTCACTGGGGTCAATTAAGTGCTTTGGATTCCATGATGTCCATGCACCAAACATAAAAGCCCAGTTCATATCAATTTCCCTTTTTTGTCTATCATTAGGTTGACTTCATTTTTCTTTATATGCTTAAACTTTGCCCATTTTTTTATCAGATTGTTCCTATCTTTAGTTCAGAAAGAAGACATCTTTGCTGCTTTATTCTAAAGTATATCTTTATTGAACTTTTCTTCATAACTGAGGAGAGGTTCACAGACAGAAATAACTGAACCTTCACATGGACACAAATCTCTCCACTCAAATGCCCAGAAATTCTGTAACCGGAATGAAGGACATGAAGTGCGAAAGAGAAATGTTTCTGTAGCCATTTCACTGTCATTAGTAAGCATCTAAGGTGAGAATGTTGTGAAATGGGATTAAGTGATGAGGCTGCACTTGACTTTACTACAGGTGGTTCCATATCTAATATGTATGCCATGCTGGTTGCCCGATACAAGATGTTTCCCGAAGTGAAGGAGAAGGGGATGTCAGCAGTGCCCAGGCTGATTGCGTTCACTTCTGAACACGTAAGTTTTTTTTAATTTTTTTTTTTACTCTTGCTGTGGGGCATCTGTTGGTGAAGAAAAATTCACTGATCTTAACTTTGCTGATGATGCTGTGATCTCTGCGGAGTCAATGAAGGTTCTGATCGGAGCTCTCAAGAGACTGAGCGAGGAGTCTGAATGTCTGGGCTTGCGAGTGTCCTGAGAAAAACCAAGAGCCAGGCCTTTAATGACCTCTTGGGCACAGCCATTAGTAGTGTGTCTGTCTTTGGAGAGAGTGTTTACCTTGTCGAGAGGTTTACTTATCTCGGTGGTGACACTCATGACTATGGTGACGCTTCCTGTGAAGTCAGTAGATGGATTGGGAGAGCATGGGGGGTCATGAGGTTGCTGGAAAAGGGTGTGTGGCGCTCCCGATATCTGTGCAAAAGGAAGAAGGTCTAAGTCTTTAGAGTTTTGCTATATGGTTGCGAGACATGGATGTTATCCAGTGATCTGAGATGAAGATCGCACTCCATCGGTACTGTGTATCTTTCGGAGAATCCTTGGGTACTGCTGGTTTGACTTTGTGTTGCTCATGGATTCCCGAATGAGGCAGATTACCTGCATTGTGAGGGAGCGTCAGTTACGGCACTATGGCCATGTAGCGCGATCTCTCAAAGGTGATCCGGCTCGCAGGATCCTCACTGTTGATGAACCAAGTGGCTGGACCACGCCAACAAGATGCCCACGTATCACTTGGCTGTGGCAGATAGATGGTCATCTCCAGAGGGGGGAGACTGGGCCGCGTGTCTACATTGGGGGTTACCAACCAGGATCCTGAGCTGTTTCATTATGTGGTCGATCTGGCAACGTGCTTTACCAGTGCATGCTCCCCAACCTGACCTGACCTGACTCATTTTTTTTTCTCTTTTTCAAGCCATTAAATAACCTTGGAATTTCAGATCAAAGGAGATCCAAAGCAAAGCACATTAGATTGTTGCTTTATTTCTTATCCATTTATTTTATTTTGGTTTGCGGGGAGATGAGGTTGAGGTGGGGATTTCTGGTCCAATAATTTTAAAAATGATGCTGCTTCCAGCTTCCCATAATAGCCTAAGAAATTGTTCAGCTTGAAGTGAGTCATCACGTAAATCCTGTTTAGCTAAAGCCCCTTAACCAATGCCTGTCACACAATGTTCAGAAGCCTCCCCATCACCCACGAAAGCTTAGAGCCGAAGCAGGACGAATCTCAAGCTTAATATTTATCATAGCTCCATAACATTTCTCATCAATCAGCGTCATCAAGCCTAGAGGACTCCAAGAAAAGCCTTTTAATCCCGTTGCATGTTGTTTTCATGGGTAATTGTTTCAATTTCAAACTTAAAACAGCTTTACAGGGCAAACAATAATGTCATCAATTCATTTACTGAGTCTGCTTAATCTCATTTTTTGGGGTTACAATCCTGACAGAATGAACTCCGGACCAGTTCATATCCACATTTGATCAGTTCTATGCTGATCAAATGTGGATGTGCTATGCATATCAGGAAGAAAACTTGAACTTAATACATAAGATCCAAGCCCTGTGGCAGATCGGTGCTATATCTAGGAGCAGATTCCTGCCTTGCCTACAATACTGCTAAGGTAGGCCACAGCCCGACACACCCCTACATTAAGATAGGCGGGTTAGAGAATGTTCTAGCAGGGCAGTGGTCTCAAACTCCGGATCCTTGAGGGCCGCCTTTGCTGCAGGTTTGCATTCTAACCCTTTTCTTAATTAGTGACCTGTTTTTGCTGCTAAGTAACTTCTTTTGAATCAATTTTGGGCGGCACGGTGGCGCAGTGGGTAGCGCTGCTGCCTCGCAGTTAGGAGACCTGGGTTCGCTTTCCGGGTCCTCCCTGCGTGGAGTTTGCATGTTCTCCCCGTGTCTGCTGGGTTTCCTCCGGGTGCTCTGGTTTCCTCCCACAGTCCAAAGACATGCAGGTTAGGTGGACTGGCGATTCTAAATTAGCCCTAGTGTGTGGTTGGTGTGTTTGTGTGTGTCCTGCGGTGGGTTGGCACCCTGTCCATGATTGGTTCCTGCCTTGTGCCCTGTGTTGGCTGGGATTGGCTCCAGCAGACCCCCGTGACCCTGTGTTTGGATTCAGCGGGTTGGAAAATGGATGGATGGATGAATCCATTTTAATTGACTTGTTCTTGAAGACTCAGACCCCCCCAATTGTTTCTATTTTCCTTAATTAGCAGTCAAACAATAATACAAAATGAGCCAAAACAGGTCCAGCAAACTGTGTCCATCACATAATATCTGAAAATAGAAAGATGGTGGTCTCAGGAATGTTCATCTGCTCAGGTCCTCAAAACATTTTAACAGTTCTGCTCTTAGAAAAGAGAAAATCAACAATTTCAGGAATGCCTGCTATTGCACAATGAGAGCAGCAACAAGCCATGGAATTAAAGAATGGGTTGAATTAACAACAAGACTCGACGCCTAATTAAGCAAGTCTTTGGAGATGTAGGCCCTAATTTAGTTGGTCTTCTGTTGGCTCTCTCTCTTCACATTTCTTTTCCGTCTGGGTGCCATTTAAGGAAAGAAATGAAGCAATTCAGAGGAACAAACCTTGAATAACAAGTCAATTAAAATGAAAGAAAAGGGAATTAATTAGTAGCAATAACTGGTCACCAATTTAGAAAAGGGTTAGAATGAAAACCTGCACCCACTGAGGCCCTCCAGGACTGGAGTTTGAGACCACTGTAGTAGGGTATGGTATATAAAAACTGAGATCACCTCCTTTCTTTCGATTCTGGTTCCATGCTCCCTTTTTATTTCTTTTGCTGAATTTCTCCATTCTTCACCTCTCCTCTCTCTAGCAGACATTGGGTGCTTTCCCACCTGTGGCATGTAGGGGCATCACTGAGCCCCAAATCTTCAGACACAACTCCACACACACAAGTCCAGGTTCAAAACAAGTATTTATTGAACAGTGTATCTGTAATAGACTTCTTTTCACAATGCACATTCCTTTTTATCTCCTTCTCTCTTCCACTCCTCCCTGTTACAAGTAATAAGTTGCATGAAGAAAGGGGCTTGGTTTGCCTTGAAAGCTTGCATATTGTAATCTGTTCAGTTAGCCAATAAAATATGTCATTTTGCCTGACTTCTCATTGCCTCCATTATAGCTAACACAGTACAACATTCTACTACTATTTCTCCCAGGCGAGTGCTCACTGTCTCCTCTCCCAAGGGAAGTGGTGGGCTTAATTTAGGACCCCAACCAAGAAGTGCTTCCAGTCCCAACTGCTTGTCTCCAGAAAGTACTTCCAGGGTCTGAAAGAACCTGAACCTTCACTTCACGAACATCTTCCCCTCACGGGACCCATGGAACCCAACAGGGCAGGCTTATGGGACCATAACTCCCATGGTGCCCTGTGGGCATCCATACCGGGGTTCTCCATAAGGGATGCTGCCACCCAATGTATGGGGGAACAACCTGCATGTGAGGGGCAGTCTCCCATTGCCCCATATACGTGGTGTCCCAACCAGGAAGGAGTCCGTTACTCCATTCATTTTGCCCTGGTATTCCAGCTGGGCTTGTGATTCCCATCCTTTGCTGCTGAGATTCTAGTGCTGTTGCCCTTCTCTTCTGTACATTTCATTATGTTGGGTTCCCATCTAGGTAAGGAAAGGTAGTCCTTCTCGGCTGGAACACCAGTCTGTCCATTACACACCGCAGTCACTTTTTTTCAGAAATCAGGGTCTTTTTAGAAATTCATCAGCTTTTGTAGCATCGGCATCACTGGAATTCAGGTCGTTTGTAGTTCCCGGTACCTTTTTTAGCTCCTACTTTAGGGTGTGTACTATTCGTGCAACTAGGAACTATCATTGGTGGGGGGTTCAATTGTGCTGACAAGTAACACAAATACTATCCTTGTATCAAAACATATGTAATTACTTTTAAATCTGAATTTCATTCCAGTATTAATGAATGTACAACAGTAAATTTAAAAATCAAAGGAAATTTGAAAATTATGTGGTAATCGTAATGGACAGAATCTGACGCAATATAACATGCTCATGATGACTTATGGGTAGTTTGAACATGCACAGCACAGGACTCTGCCGTTAATCTACCCAAAGCCAACGTCAAATGAACATGGACGCTCCACTACGGAATTGCACCATTGTTGAACAACGCACCATAGCGAGATTTCTTGGGGCGGGGGGGGGGGAGTCACCTGATGTGTCCTTTTGATTATTTTGGCTGAAGACACGCATTGAATTACTCTTTTGCTATAAAAGTGTTGTCTCCTGTACCAAATACGGTAAAAAAAAAATGGCCTAAATTTGAGGGTTTTTTTAGGCCTAGAGGGACAAAAATAGGGGGGATCCTCCAAAAAGCTCAACGTCTTGTGTAATTAGATGTCAGGATGTATCGAATGGTATATCGTATGTGAGAGTTTTTTCATACCGGTGAGTCAGGAGGTGGCAGACAAAAAAAAAAATTGTGGTGACTTCAAAGCATTCAGAAGCAATTCTTATTAACTAGTAAGCCCGCGATTCGCCAGCGAATCGGATATCCAAGAATGGCAATCAGTCTCTGTTCCGTCCGATATCTGGATGGATGACATATCATGGAGGGTGGGTGCGTCTGGGGAAATGTCATTTAATTACATACGCATATCTGTAATAAAGCGGTACCGTAATACTGTAATGTGATTCACATATGCACTGAATCCTCTCGTTTCTGTTTTCTCTGTGGTGGGCTCGTTGCAGTGCGGCATATCTGTAGTAGAGCGGTCTCGTTTTGTGGAGACGTGATTCCGTTGCCTTTGCTGACACCGACTGCTGGCAGAGTGGAGCACATTATGTTCAGCCCTGCGTCCATATCCGGTGTACGCCGTGTAGTTTGGACGTCTGGGGATTCCGTACTGTAAAACTGTAATGTGATTCACATATGCCCTGAATCCTCTCGTTTTTGTTTTCTCTGTGGCGGGCTCGTTGCAGTGCGGCAGTGCGAGTGCGCCTCGATGCGCCCTGCGTCCATATCAGGTTTACAACCTTTTTTGTTTTCTCTGTGGCGGGCTCGTTGCAGTGCGGCAGTGCGCGTGCACCTCAATGCGCTGCAGTGCGGCAGTGCGCGTGCGCCTCAATGCGCCCTGCGCCCAGCGCCCTGCGTCCATATCCGGTTTACAACCTTCGGTTAGTAAGATGGATCCAAAAATTTCCTGTTTGTACTTGAGGAGCCAGTGTCATTACTACATTGTAAGAAACAAAACAGAGACAGTCAAAGTGTTGGGGCACCCTTAAGCGAACCCCACATGATTGGTTGTCAAAGATTTTCAAAATGAACACATGAACTACGCAAAGTCTTCTTCAGACACAAGTCCTAGCATTTGACTGCCCAAGATGGCGCGTCTTCTGGTGATATGGCAACCAAAAAGAAAGAGATGGGTCCAGGAGGAAGAAAAGTCGGATATGTTGGTGAAAGGGAGACATCTGCAGATGGAGGAAGAGAAAGAACGTTATCGAATAGCGCCATCTCCTGGAGCGGTGGAGATTTACCATTGCCAAGGTCCTTAAACTATCTCTTATAGGAACATGTACATGACAGTATCTATATCTCACTATTATAATAAAAAAATCTTGGGAAGAGAGACGAGACGTGACTTTCTTAGAGAGACACTTTCACGTCCCGCGAGACGAGACTTTGTGCCAAGAGAATTAACCACGCCCAGGGCTGGAAATAAAAGACAGAGTAGATGACAAAGTAGAACGTTGTAAAGAATTTAAAAAGGTTGGCGTAATACACATGCAGAGCAGGTTAGAGATAATGGAAGTATGAAAATTTGAAAGTCTCAAAAAAATGATAGTAAAGATCGCATTAGTGCAAACAAATGGAATTTATTACTCGGTGAAATAACGGAACAGCGAAAAGAGATCAAATATATTATTCAGATTTAAACTTGTCAGAGACTTGTAGATCATCTAATTTGTGTTGCCATCAGGGAAAAGTAGTGTTTCTTCCCAATGAAGAGGCCTATCCACGAGAATTAAAAGATTTGTTGATTGGTGAAAGTGAAATCCCGTGAGAGAAAATTTCAAGCCCCGCGAGACAAGACTTTATGCAAAGAGATTTGGAAAAATCCTGGCAACATCTAAAATATTTACAACCACACACACAGCTCAATCATTTATCATTTGTGTGAGTGCTATTGTCAGATACAGTATGTGTAGAGAGAAAGAAATGATATTCACTCACGGACAGTTATACGTTGCGTTGTCACGATGGAATTCCAAACACAAAATCAAAATTCAATGTGATATTGATGAAAAGGTAAAAGCGAAAAGAGATCAAATATATGGACATAGGTGATATGACAGAAGTATATAGATATTGTTTGGCTTTAAAGTTTAAGTCAGAAATTTATAGATCGTCTAATTCGTGTTGCCATCAGGGAAAAGTAGTGTTTCTTCCCAAAGAAGAGGCCTATCCACGAGAATTAAAAGTTTTGTTGTTTGGTGAAAGTGAAATCCACATACGCGAGTAGCAGAGATGCAAAGTTGCTGGTGTGTAGTACAGACAGGGGGGTTGGTGAGCGAAGCGAGCAGGGGGCGAAGCCCCTTAGTATAAATATATAGATATATACTTGTATATACAGTCATATGAAAAAGTTTGGGAACCCCACTCAGCCTGCATAATAATTTAGTCTACTTTATAACAAAAAAGATAACAGTGGTGTGTCTTTCATTTCCTAGGAACATCTGAGTACTGCGGTGTTTTCCGAACAAAGATTTTTAGTGAAGCAGAATTTAGTTGTATGAAATTAAATCAACTGTGGTGGGCTGGCGCCCTGCTTGGGGTTTGTTTCCTGCCTTGCGCCCTATGTTGGCTGGGATTGGCTCCAGCAGACCCCTGTGACCCTGTAGTTAGGATATAGCGGGTTGGATAATGGATGGATGGATGGAAATTAAATCAAATGTGAAAAACTAGCTGTGCACAAATGTGGGTCCCCTTGTCATTTCGCTGATTTGAATGCATGTCACTGTTCAATGCTGATTACTTGCAACACCAAATTGGTGTGATCAGCTAGTTAAGCCTTCAACTTCATAGACAGGTGTGTCTCATCATGAGATATAAAGGGATTTAAGGTGGTCAATTGCAAGTTGTGCTTCTCTTTGACTCTCCTCTGAAGAGTGACAGCATGGGATCCTCAAAGCAACTCTCCAAAGATCTGAAAACAAAGATTGTTCAGTCTCCTGGTTTAGGGGAAGGCTACAAAAAGCCATCTTTCAGGTTTAAACTGTCAGTTTCAACTGTAAGGAATGGAATCAGGAAATGGAAGGCCACAGGCACAGTTGCTGTTAAACCCAGCAGGTCTGGCAGGCCAAGAAAAATACAGGAGCGGCATATGAGCAGGATTGTGAGAATGGTTACAGACAACCCAAAGATCACCTCCAAAGACCTGCAAGAACATCTCGCTGCAGATGGTGTATCTGTACATCGTTCAACAAATTAGCGCAAGCTGCACAAAGAACATCTGTATGGCAGGGTGATGAGAAAGAAGCCCTTTCTGCACTCACATCACAGACAGAGTCACTTGTTGTATGACAATGCTCATTTAGACAAGCCAGATTCATTTTGGAACAAAGTGCTTTGGACTGATGAGACAAAAATTGAGTTATTTGGTCAAAACAAAAAGCACTTTGCATGGCGGAAGAGGAACACCGCATTCCAAGAAAAACACCTGCTACCTACTGACAAATTTGGTGGAGGTTCCATCATGCTGTGGGGCTGTGTGGCTAGTTCAGGGACTGAGGCCCTTGTTAAAGTTGAGGGTCAGATGAATTCAACTCAAAATCAACAAATTCTTCAGGATAATGTTCAAGCATCAGTCACAAAGTTGAAGTTACGCAGGGGTTGGATATTCCAACAAGACAATGACCCAAAACACAGTTGGAAATCTACAAAGGCATTCATGCAGAGGGAGAAGTACAATGTTCTGGAATGGCCGTCACAGTCCCCTGACTTGAATATCATCGAAAATTTATGGGATGATTTGAAGCAGGCTGTCCATGCTCGGCAGCCATCAAATTGAACTGAACTGGAGAGATTTTGTATGAAGAATAGTCAGAAATACCTCCATCCAGAATCCAGACACTCATCAAAGGCTATAGGAGGACAGCGTCTAGAGGGTGTTAGATTAGCAAAAGGAGGCTCAACTAAGTATTGATGTCATATCTCTGTTGGGGTGCCCACATTTATGCACCTGTTTAATTTTGTGATGATGCATATTGCATATTTTCTGTTAATCCAATAAACTTAATGTCACTGCTGAAATCCTACTGTTTCCATAAAGCATGTCATATATTAAAAGGAAGTTGCTACTTTGAAAACTCAGCCAATGATCAACAAAAATCCAAAGAATTAAGAGGGGTTCCCAAACGTTTTCATATGACTGTATATAGCTAGCCACAGTACCTGTCAAAGACAGGTAATAGAATAATTTAAAAATATATCTCTTGCCCAATGTGTATGTCTTTCTTCCATATTCACTTGTGTCTTAGCCTCTCTTTACCGGCGTTCCCTTTCTCAAGCGTATTCCCATAAAGCCTGCTTCTCACACTCTGTCATTATTATCGAGGTGCCTTCCTCAACTCCTGTCTGATTTTATACTTTCTGTCTTTGAAGATGACGCTCTCAGCATGCGCCTTTAGTCCTCATCGTGCATCTTACACTTGCACTTCCTCTTTCATCACATCACCAAAGCCAAACTGACCAATTACATCAAAGCTAAATTGACCAATCAGAGTGCTCTGAGGGACTGGACACAGAGACCACAGAGTGTTTTATTACATAATCGATATCACATAGAGGACACAGCATCCTGACTATGATGGATGTTTTTTAACCTAGCTGGAAAGTCTGGAAGGGTGGAAGGAGACCACCTCTTGGGGCCATGTTTTCCTTTAGCATGATAGGTAGCATCCTCCTCATGGGAATGTGTAACCCACAGGGATGCATGGGAGTTGTAGTCCTTATTGGTGGCCCTGCTGGGTTTTTTGAGACCCACCAGGAGGAGCTGTGGAGGACAGGATTCCTTATATTAAGGAGGTTCCGCCTGACCCAGAAATGATTCCTAGGTGCAATGTGGTGGAATCAAATGTACTATACCGGGTCCAGCATAAAGGAAGAAAGACAGAAATATATATTTCACATTTCCAACCCTGAACCCCTAAACCATCCCCGCTCCCCCAGCTCTTTGATAAAATTTCTGTATATCAGCACACATTCAGACCTCTGCGCACACAACAAGAAGTAAAGCCATTTCTTTTTTTTCTGCTTCGGCCCCTGCCCATAAGTACGCTTTATTGTTCAAAGGAAGCTAATTATGTTCTAATAAAGCAGTAATCGTCAGTCTTTGTGCTGTAGTCATTATGAGGCTGCATTCGAAAGGCAGGCCTTCCACAGATCTCCATAATTAGATGTGACCATGACGTAACCTTGATCACTGAGTCATGCCTTCATGTATGACAAACCAACTCATCAATGACTGCAGGCTCATTAGACCCTAAGAATAGACCACGATAAGAGAGAGCCTTAGGTGTTGCTTGCTTCTTTCTGAATTTTACTTTGATAATTAACATGTCAAATTGAAAAGAAAAAGTAAGTAGGGTTTATAAAACCATTACATACAGTATTGATAACTATATACAAAAAATAGATTGTGTTTACCATCCCTGCTTATTTGCATTCTAATTAAACTGTTACCCAGCCTGCCTTATATCCAATTTTGTTATCCTGTTCCAAATGTTTAGACTGGTAATGCTGCTTGGCCCATCAATCATTAAACTTGGGCTTATTTTCAATCTGGTAATTATCACAACTGAGCTGGAAATAAGTGTCTTCAGACCTTTGATTTTATTGATCTATTCAGTTTCATCTCTGCAGTTGAGCTATTAGTGCTTAACGTCCCCTCTGGAGCTGGTGAGTGAGGGTCACTTCCACTGCTAATCACTGAAGCATTCAACACAAGAGCAAGGATGAACAATTCATGCAAATTAACTACAGATTAACTCTAGTAATAGACAGGATTCTTCTCTGTTTGTCTCTGGAGTCTATTTATCTACAGTATCTATCTATTGTAGATGAGTGACAAAGGGGAAAATTAGTTGAGGGGCCAACTGGGCAACCCCGTTTAACACTGACAAAAAAAATTAAATAAGTAGGCGCATGTTGGCTCCACAGAACAAAGAACAATCAATTACCTTATGGCTTCCAGATCAATGGGTCTGGCTTTTTGGAAGAAATTTGAACCCTTGTTTGCTCAGGTCCAAAATGAAACCCCTCGTTCAGGGGATGCCTGGCTTTATAGCTCAGTCGCCATCATTAGGCATCTTCTCTGCGCAGTGGGGGTAGAGACAATACTGTTAACATTGTCTCATACCAGAGTGGAGACCCCAGCAGATATCTATCTATCTATCTATCTATCTATCTATCTATCTATCTATCTATCTATCTATCTATCTATCTATCTATCTATCTATATTATATAGTGTCTTTCATTACCTATCTATCTATCTATCTATCTATCTATCTATCTATCTATCTATCTATCTATCTATCTATCTATCTATCTATCTATCTATCTATCTATCTCTATTATATAGTGTCTTTCATTACCTATCTATCTATCTATCTATCTATCTATCTATCTATCTATCTATCTATCTATCTATCTATCTATCTATCTATCTATCTATCTATCTATCTATCTATCTATCTATATTATATAGTGTCTTTCATTACCTATCTATCTATCTATCTATCTATCTATCTATCTATCTATCTATCTATCTATCTATCTATCTATCTATCTATCTATCTATCTATCTATCTATCTCTATTATAAAGCATATAATTTAAGTAATGGATAAACAGCAAACAAATAAAACGCATTTATATAAAAACAGATATTTACTGTATTTAGTATAGTATAGTATAGTATAGTATAGTATAGTATAGTATAGTATAGTATAGTATAGTATAGTATAGTATAGTATATATTTAGGTAGAGTCCCTATTTATACTGTAGTGTTGTTTTTTAAGTCTCTGTAGTTGAGTCCACAGCCGTATAAATCATTTTTATACCATTCTTTTCTTCCTAATCCTTCTAGCTGGAAACACGTATTTTCTGAGATAGTCCTGTTGATACCTCCTGTATTGGGCCTAGGCCAAGACTTAAGGCAGTTTTATGTGGCGGGTATACGTGTATGTGTTTTAGAGGGTTGTCTATGTAACATATTTAAAATGGCTGCTTTCTGTAGTTTTATGTATGTGTATTGGTATATATTGTGACCTCCAGGGCACGTTCCAGCACTCTATAACCCAGACACAACCACATAAACTCAAATCCCAGTTTGGATGAAAGGTGTATTGTGCACAAATACCTCAGCCAGACTTTGTTATACAGTTGCACAAATCACCATATCCTGTAACTCTTCTTCATAATCCCTGTCTCTCTCTGCCTCTCTCTTCTCCTCCACTCCTCCAAGACAAACTTTGTCCATCCTCCACTCCTGACTTGAACTTGCCTGGGTGAGTCGGAGCAACTCCTTTAATCCCAGACCTGGGAGTACTTCCAGTGTTAGGACATTGTCTGTCAGAAGCACTTCCGGGTCAGGTGGAGGTCCCAAGAAATAGTGATTTTAAATCCCCACAGAAACCCCACCATTCCATACCCCAACTACCGATGGCACCAACAGAAGCCAGGCTGCATTCCCAAACTCCATTTCCCAACATGCCCTGTGGGTATTCTAGCCCAGCAACGCTGGCCATTGGAATATGACAGGAGCAGAAGCACTCAGAAGTTTTTGTCTCACCTGGTTCTTCCATTGCACTGGCCTTCCCGGTTGGATAAGGGTTTGTGTTCCATCCTGTCCGGGACGTGAACCAGTGTGTGCCCAATTTGTAATGCTTATAGTCTTTTGTGTAATGAATGTGGATTGACATGACAGCAATGAGCGAAGTGCTTGCCTTGTCCATTCTCTGCAAGCAACATACTTTTTCAGTCAGTTTTGTCTTCTACTTATTATTAGTTGTTTAAATTTGACTGAATGGTTCCACAGTGGTAGTGCTGCTTCCTTGCATTTGGGAGACCAGGTCCTCCCTGCGTGGAGTTTACATGTTCTCCACTTCTCTGGGTGCTTTAGGTTCCTTCCACAGCCCAGAGACATGTAGGTTTGGTGGTCCTAAATTGGCCCTAGTGTGTGGTTTTATGTTAGTGAGTGTTTGTGACTGTCTAAAGTTTATTCCTGCCTCAAACCCTGTGTTAGCTGGTATAGGCTTCAGTGCCCCCTGAAACCCTGTTAAGGACTAAACGAGTTAGACATTCGAATGAGTGTAATTATAATTTTCTATAAATATTGCAAATTTTTTATGCTCAGTAAAATTATTGGGGCAGCCTGATGCCCACTTAGTTCCCATTGGTGCCTCATAGTTTGGCCCATTCACTGTCTGTGTGACATTTGTGCATTAAAGCGGGATTTTCCACCGACATTCCAAAAACCTGCTCATGAAGTTCTTTGGAGTTCCTAACCAAGCCTGAGGGTGCCTAAGTGAACCATCCAGAGTTGGTTCCCACCTTATGCTCCCACGATAACCTTTAACTCCCTGTAGACCTGCAATGGACAAATCAGATTCAGAGCATGGATTGAGCAATGAACTAAATCCTTTTAAAATGAGAAATAATTAAACGATAACAAAAATAAGTTTAACATCTCAAATCTGAAAAAGTATTTTGACGCAAAATTGGATATATTCGATTTTTATATTTACCTAGCTGTCCACCGCGGCTCCACCCACATAGTAGTGAAACAGGACAAACTTTAAAAACCAATAAAAAAATTTTAAAAAAGTAATTCTGGCCAAGCAGAAGGTAGGTGCACTCCAACCTCAACTGTTGGCACTGTATCTGATCGTGTTCAGCTATGGCAGGAGAGCGTCCCCCACGTGGGGAGAAAACCACATGGCCGTGATATCTCTGCCAATGAGCAGCTACCCTCTAAAACACACGTAGCTCTGATCTCTCTCTCAAAAACGTCAAAGTTACTCCTTAACAATCTTGTAGATGATAATGTTTGCTAAACAAACAGGTATCACTAGCTCAGTGGAGGCAAGATGTGCTCCAGCACGTGGCAAGAGGTAGAGGCGCGTGAGTGAGGAGGGTCCCGCCTGGCTCCCCACTCCTGAAGTCCCACCTCCCCCTCCGCTACAACCGCAGCATCTCTCTCAAATAAATCGTTACAATAAGTGAACTATGATACTTAGTGCGATGAGAGAAGTCGCAAAATCAACCGGAATGTTCAAGCAAATTATAGAAAACAACCTGATCTAAATCTGTTAAGTAGCTCTCTCATGAAAAGCGGACAGACAGACAGACATTGGATTTTACAGTATATATACTAGCCGTATATATACATGGCTCTGCCCGCATAGTAGAGAAACAGGACAGACTTTTAAAATCAATAAACAAGCTGGTATTGCTAGCTAAGCAGAGGCGAGTTACACTCCAAAACGAATGAGGTAGAGCGACTTGAATGGAGACTGGCACGTGAGTGATTATGGCCCTGCCTGGCTCCCCACTCCTGCTGTCACGCTTCCCCCACCCCTCGGCCTGCAGCCCCTATCTCGGAAGAGTGCTAATATATATCGCTCCTGCAAGAGAACTACGACACTTAGCGAGATGAGAGAAGCCGCAAAATCAACCAGAATGTTCAAGCAAATTATGGAAAAAAAAAAAAGCCAATCTAAATCCATTAAGTAGTTCTCTCGTGAAACGTAGACAGACATACATACAGACAGACAGATGTTGGATTTTACAGTATATATATACTTGCCGTCCCCCGTAGCTCCGCCCATGTAGTAGAGAAACAGGACAAACTTTAAAAATCAAAAAACAAACCAATATCGCTAGCTAAGCAGAGACAAGTTACACTCCAAAACACAGAAGTACAACGACTTTAATGGAGGCTGGTGCATGAGTGAGGAGGGCCCGGCCCAGCTCCCTACTCCTGAAGGGAGGCCAGCAGCCTGTGTCTCAGATTAGTGCGACTAATTCTTGATGATTCTTCCATCCATCCATTTTCCAACCCGCTGAATCCAAACACAGGGTCACGGGGGTCTGCTGGAGCCAATCCCAGGGCACAAGGCAGGAACCAATCCCGGGCAGGGTGCCAACCCACCGCAGGACACACACAAACACACCCACACACCAAGCACACACTAGGGCCAATTTAGAATCACCAGTCCACCTAACCTGCATGTCTTTGGACTGTGGGAGGAAACCGGAGCGCCCGGAGGAAACCCACGCAGACACGGGGAGAACATGCAAACTCCACGCAGGGTGGACCCAGGAAGCGAACCCGGGTCTACTAATTGCAAGGCAGCAGCGCTACCACTGCGCCACCGTGCCGCCACTATGATTCTTAGTGCTGCAAAATCAACTGGAATGTTCAAGCAAATTCTAGAAAAAAACCCGATCTAAATCCATTCAGTAGTTCTCTCAGGAAAAGTGCACAGACAGACAGACATTGGATTTTATATATATATATATATATATATATATATATATATATATATATATATATATATGGGCGCACGGTGGCACAGTGGGTAGCGCTGCTGCCTCGCAGTTGGGAGACCTGGGGACCTGGGTTCGCCTCCCGGGTCCTGCCTGCGTGGAGTTTGCATGTTCTCCCCGTCTCTGCGTGGGTTTCCTCCGGGCGCTCCGGTTTCCTCCCACAGTCCAAAGACATGCAGGTTAGGTGGACTGGCGTTTCTAAATTGGCCCTAGTGTGTGTGCTTGGTGTGTGGGTGTGTTTGTGTGTGTCCTGCGGTGGGTTGGCACCCTGCCCGGGATTGGTTCCTGCCTTGTGCCCTGTGTTGGCTGGGATTGGCTCCAGCAGATCCCTGTGACCCTGTGTTCAGATTCAGAGGGTTGGAAAATGGATGGATGGATATATATATATATATATATATATATATATATATATATATATATACAGTATATATATTGTGACAGATAGAGGTCGCTGTCGTCCTCTTGAACCCTCGGACAATACGCCAAACACCAGGTAAAAGTCCAAATATTATTTTTATTCGAACTATAACGTGCACAAAGCACCCTCCTCTCCACAATACTCATAAATTAATCAAGACACTAATCAATACAATAATCAATCCTCCACACTCCCAGACACTTTGCCACCCTTCTTCCCAGCTCAGCTCAGTGTACTGGTTTCCCAAAGTCCTTTATATAGTCCATGACCTGGAAGCGTTTCTCTCTTCTGTCCATGTGATCATGAACACTTCCGGATCGGATAAAAAGCTCCTTTCTTCAACCCGGAAGCACGTCGTTTTCTTCTTGTCATATGATCATGACGCACTTCCAGGTTATAGGGCACGTAAGAGTCCTACAGCCCCCTTACAGTGACTCCTGGTGGTCCCCAGGGTATCCAGCAGGGCTGTGCATATAAACTACAAAGTCCATGAGGCCCTGCTGGAATTCGGGGCACGTCCATGCTGTCGGGAGAGCTCCTCCTGGCGGCCTAGGGGTGAGGACCGGAATATTTAGCCGGCCACCCACCACAATATATTGTAATTTAAAGAACAGAAACAAGCATAAAGGTTTGGGGTTTTCTAGCCCCGTATACTGTAAAGAAAATGTGGTCAGTGTTTTCTCCAACGTACAACAGAAAATGACAGGCGAACAATTTATGGGGTGGGACCGCAAACAGGCAGACGGAATGCTGGGAAGGAACCGTGGTGATAGATGGGAGTATAACATCATCAGAGGGGGACCAGAGAAAAGGAAGGGACCAGGAAGTAGCTGAGTTCTGTTATCAAGTTTGGGTGAATTCACGGTGGTGGTGCTTCGTTCTTTCTGCGGAAATAAAGAAAGATGGGTCAGTACCCCATCGTTGTCCCCTGGTACGATATGCCATGCTGCTCGTTGGGTCTCCCTATGTGCACGTGTGTGACATGATCCCCCCTTCAGCCCAGACCCATCGGGTCGGGCGGCCCGAACTGAGAGGTCGTGAACCCAGGAGAGAGCATCAGCGTTAGCCTGTAGGTTACCACGGCGATAATTGATGGTGAATTTGTACGGCTGCAGGTCCAAAAACCACCTGGTGACTCGAGGGTTGGACTCCTTGTGAACAGCCATCCACTGGAGGGCGGCATGGTCCGTCACCAGGGTGAACTCCCAACCCAACAGGTAATACCTCAGGTGAGTTACCGCTCACTTGATGGCCAAAGCTTCCCGTTCTACCGCTGCATACCTTTTCTCCCGGTCCAACAGTTTCCGGCTCAGGTAAATCACGGGGTGTTCGACACCATCAATGCTTTGGCTCAGCACAGCCCCTAGACCTGTGTCCGAAGCTTCGGTCTGGAGAAGAAAAGGAAGAGAGAAGTCAGGAGTTCTCAAAACGGGTGTCGTCATGAGGGCCATCTTTAAGTCACTGAATGCCCTTTCTGTCAAGTTATCCCATACCACATGAAAAGGGGCCCTTTTCTTTGTCAGATTCGTCAAGGGTGCGGCTTTCTCGGAAAATCAAGGTACAAACTCGCGATAGTAACTCCCTAATCCTAAGAAAGCTTGCTCTTGCCTCTTGGTTATCGAACGGGGCCATTCAAGGATGTCTTTGATTTTTGAACACTGTGGTTTCACCAGTAAACCCCCACCACCAGGTAGCCTAAATATCTGGCATCGTTCAATCCAAAAAAACATTTCCGGGGATTGATACGGAGTCCCGCTTTCGCTAGCATCAGGAGGATAGCATAAACCTGCAACACATGCTCCTCCCAGGTGCTGGAAAAAATGACCATGTTCTCGAGGTAGACAGCACAGTAGGACTGGTGGGGCTTTAGCACTCTGTCTACCAGACACTGAAAGGTCACTGGCGCCCCATGCAGTCCAAATGGGAGAACCTTGTATTTCCAGTGTCAGCAAGGGGTGGTGAATGCTGTTTTCTCTCTTGCGGATGCCATTAAGGGAATTTGCCAGTACCTCTTAGTCATATCAAGATTAGTCAAATAACGTGCTGTCTCCAGTCTCTCGAGGAGTTAATGCACGCGGGGCATTGGGTAGGCATCGAACTTGGAGACTTGATTGAGACACCGAAAGTCATTACACAATCTCCAGGAGCCGTCTGGCTTAGAAATGAGGACGATAGGACTGGACCACGGGCTGTGACTCTCTTCAATAATGTTCATGTCCAACATCTGTTGAACTTCTAGCTCCACCTCTGTGCGTTTTGCCTCCGGGATGCGATAGGGCCGTTCCCTGCCTACCACCCCGAGGTCCGTCACTATGTCGTGCTCAATCAGCGAGGTCCGGCCTGGTGCCTCACTGACCACTTCCGGGATAGACAGGATCGCACTTTCCAGCTCCTGTCGTTGATGGGAAGTCAGATTGTGTCCGAGGTTAAGGTCTGACTTTTTCGAGAAAAGGGAGTAGGTTGGGCGAGAGGTGAGAGGGTGGTCTTCCCTATCCCTCCACGGTTTCAGCAAGTTAATCTGATATTCCCGCTCGCTCGGTAGACGATTCAGTTGTTTCACCAAATAGTCGGCAAGCCCTTTTCTCTCTTTAACCTCGTAAGGGCTCTGCCAATGGGCCAACAATTTTGAATGGGAAGTGGGCACGAGTACCATCACTTGGTTCCCCGGTTGGAACTCTCACAGGGAGGTGTTTCTATTATAGTTCCATGACTGCGCTGCTTGAGCTCGTGACATGTGCTCCTTTAGGAGGGGTGGAATTTTAGCCAATCTATCGCGTAATTGTGCAGTATATTCCAAAATGTTGGTGGAAGGAAAGGTGTCCCCCTCCCAACCCTCTTTTAGGATTTCCAGGATACCCCAGGGTTGGGGTTCGTATAAAAGTTTAAAAGGGGAAAAGCCCGTGGAAGCTTGTGGCACCTCCCGATAGGCAAAAAGCACCAGGGGTAAGAGCTGGTCCCAGTCAGTGGCGTAGCTGGGGGTGGGCAAGGGGGGACATCTGCGGAGCATCTGTTTAAGGGTTTGGTTGAACCCTTTTACCAACCCGTCTGAGGATGATAAATAGACGTTTTAAGATACTTAATACGGAGTAACTTGGCAACCTCCCTTAATGTATCTAAAGTAAAGGGTGTACCTTGGTCCGTAAGGACTTTCTTAGGTATACCTAATTCCCGTACAATACTTTTTGTATCAGCGGATTTCAGAGGGACCGTCTCTGGATATCGAGTTGCGTAATCAACCATAACTAATATATATTTATGGCCATGTGTCGAAGGTTCTAGGGGACCTACAAGATCGACACTGATCCTCTCAAAGGGCACATCGATGAGTGGAATCGGAACTAGAAGAGCATGGTCCCTCATGGGTATCTGATGTAGCTGACACTCCGGGCAGGACTGACAGAAATGTTGGACCTCCTTGTTGATTCCGGGCCAATAGAAATGGAGTTTCACACTATCTAGGGTTTTTTCAACCCTGAGATGGGTGCCTAGGAGATGGGCGTGTGCTAGTTCGCAGACCTCCCGCCAGTAGGTCCGCGGAACTAACAACAACTTCCGTACCTCACCTTCGTGTTCCATTACTCAATACAACAGATTGTTTTCTAAGACAAAGTAGGGTCCCGGTGGCAGGGAATTTTCTGGTGATGTGCCGTCGACGAAAATGATGGCATTCCTGGCAAACTTCGGGGAATCATTGTTCCACTGTTCTCTTTTAAAAGAAGCCAGCGTAGATCGAAACTGGTAATCTATGTCGGCAAGTGGATCTTGCGGAAGCATCAGGTTAGCGGCTATCTGACCCCGGATCCTCACCCGTCTGTACTTCCGGGTCAAGGTACTTCGCCGGAGAGTCTTCCCCATGGTTGTCCACGTCATCACTAATCGCCAAAGAACACAGTGTGGGAGCATCTGGGATGGTGCCTTGTCCATCCATAATCAGACCCAATCTAGGTTTAGGAGTGGCACCTGATCTACCGCGGTTACTTTCCGACCAGTCCTATCCTAATATAACCGGAAAGGGGGGCTCGGGCAACACAGCGACAAGCAGTTGTTTTGGATCACCTTTCCAGATTATAAAACACTTCGTAGACCTGTACAATCTAGACTCCCCATGTAAACAGGTCACGCTCGTTTGTTGAGCTACTGACTGTCGCGGTAGAACATAATGGTGATGTTACTCCCAGAGTCAAATAACGCTACAACCGAGTGCCCGTTCACCAACACCACTCCCGTATTTGGGACAGCCAGGGGATTCGACAGTGCACAGTACCTCTCTCCTTTGGCCCAGGTGCAGTCCATTGGTTCCACATTCAACGGGCAGGCAGTGAGGAGGTGTCCTACCTTGCTACACTTGAAACAGCGCAGCAGAGCAGGCACCTTCTTCCAGATTTTAACCGGAGCCTCCGCAGTGTGATGGGTGGGCTCAGGGGTAGCGACACGTCCCTGTCGGGCCCCGCGAGCAGACCTCTCCGATTCCCTGACTCAGTTCACTGCCAGTTGGCGCTCCAGAACCTCCAGAAGGCCATTCATATCCTTATACGGATGTCTACGGACCTGCTGGGTGAGGTACTCTGTCATGGCATTCACAAACCCCTCACAGGCCTCTTGCTCCACTTGGCCTTATCCAGCACCCCAGCTTGTCCCACAACTTGAACACCTGGGATCTGGCTGAGCGATTGGGGTCAAGTTTCCAGTGCCGCCATTCCCTCACCTACTGGCCCGAAGTTACGCTGTAGCGATTGAGTATCTCGGCCCTCAGGAGGTCGTAATTAGCGGCTTCCTCCTCTGGAAGGTCGTGATAAGCCCGCTGCGCGACACATTTCAAGTATATGGACTCCCATTCCACCCTCGGCCACTGATTTCGAGAGGCAGTTCTCTCGAAGACCATTAAATACAATTCAATATCATCCAACGATTGGAGGAGGTGGAGGCCGTGCGGGCTCCGGCTTTACCGCTTCTGCTTCTGCCAGCCACATCTTGGTCTCTGCCAGCTCTGCCTTTGTGGCTGCCTCCTCCAGCTTCATGCCCTGGAGCTCATTCATCATCGTGGTTAGGACTTTATTTAGATCCTGCCTTTCAGACATTCTTCGGGCTTAATCCTGCCGACTATGCCACTGTAACAAAAGAACAGAGCACGCATAAAGGTGTGGGGTTTTCCAGCCCCGTATACTGTAAAGAAAAATGCGGTCAGTGTTTTCTCCAACATACAACAGACAGAATGAAAATGACAGGCGGGCAATTTATGGGGTGGGACCGTAAACAGGCAGACGGAATGCTGGGAAGGAACCGTGGTGGTAGATGGGAGTATGACGTCATCAGAGGAGGAACAGAGGGAAGGAAGGGACCAGGAAGTGGCTGAGTTCTGTTATCGAGTCCAGGTGAATTCACGGTGGTGGTGCTTCGTTCTTTCTGCAGAAATAAAGAAAGAAAGGTTAGTACCCCGTCGTTGTCCCCTTGTATGACATGCCACGCTGCTCATTGGGTCCTTAAGCGGCTCCCTATATGCACGTGCGTGACAAAATATATATATATATAATATTTACATCTGAAAATGAAGCCTAAGGTTCTTTGCTAAGATTCATCCTTCAGAGGCAACTCTCGCCCTGCAGGTGTTGATAAAAATGAACTCCATTAAAAGCAGATTAATGGCTTAACGTTATCTCTGCAGGAAAGCCATAGCTTTACTGCCAGCCGCTTCTCCATGATCAAATTACGCTCTTACTGGAAGAGCTTTAGTTCAAGGATACAGCGAGCACTGACGTGATTTCATTTGGAGCGATGGGACGACTGCTAGAAGAAACTTTCACTGGGAGGCTGTCCGAATTGTGTTATTTATCGTATTTGCTTATAGATATGTCAAGAATGTTATAAAGGAGCTGCGGTGGGCTGGTGCCCTGCCCAGGGTTTGTTTCCCCCCCGTGACCCTGTAGTTAGGATATAGCAGGTTGGATAATGGATGGATGTTATAAAGGAGCAAAAGTAATGTCAAGATTTTGCCTTCTGTAAGACTGATTGACTTTTGAAGAATATTCAAGGGCTTGTTAAGAGTCAAAGAACAATACAACCTGGCAGGACTAATGAGTTCTTTTTGTCCTTTTACTATTTCACTGAAAGTTACACAACATCATTTTTCAAACTTCCTCCTCAGTATTTGTCCCGCGTTAATGCAGGGTCTGCCAACTCACTTGTTTCTCTCCATTTCTCCCGATCTAGAGTGTCGCTTTAACTTTGTCGCATGTCATCCTTTAGTCTGTCAAGTCATCGCTTCTCAGGATGTCCACGTGGTCATTAACCTTTTAGGCTGAGACCAACTGCAGTTTTTGCCACAGAAGTGGTTTTCACTTTGGACGATGTGGCCATACCATCATAAGTAGGTTTCCTGTATCTAATTGCCAATGGGTGCTAATCCTACAACAACAACAATACAATTGATTTCCTGTACAGCCCAAAATCACACAAAGAATACCTCCATGGGCTTTAACAGACCCTGTTATTTGATAGGCCCCACTGAGGCTTGACTCCCTAAGAAGTCAAGAAAAATTGAATTTGGAATCTGTTAAATCATCACAGAAGGACTTGGACAGCATACAGGATTGGGCAGATTTGTGGTAGATGGAAATTTAATGTTAGTAAATGTAAAGTATTACACATAGAAAGTAAAAATGTGATGTCTGAATACACAATGGGCAGTCAGAAAATCGAGAGTACGTCTTATGAGAAGGATTTAGGAGTCATGGTGGACTCCAAGCTATCAACTGCCAGACAGTGTTCAGAAGCTATTAAGAAGACTAACAGAATGTCAGGTTATATAGCTCCCTGACGTGTGGGGTACAAGTCCAAAGAGGTTCTGCTGAAGCTTTATAACACACTGGTGAAGCCACATCTGGAGTCCTGTGTGCAGTTTTGGTCTCCAGGCTACAAAAGGACATAGCAGCACTGGAAAAGGCCCAGAAAAGAGCGACCAGGCTGATACCAAGACTACAGGGGATGAATTATGAGAAAAAATTGAAAGAGCTGAACCTGTTAACCATTTATTGTCAGCAAATGTAAAGAATTATACGTAGGAAGTAAAAATGTGAGGTTTGAATACACAATGGGTAGCCTGAAAATCGAGAGTACACCTTATGAGAAGGATTTAGGAATCATAGAGAACTCTAACACTATCAACTTCCCGTCAGTGTTTAGAAGCCATTAAGAAGGCAAATAGAATGTCAGGTTATATACCGCCCTGATGTGTGGAGTACAAGACCAAGGAGGTTCTGCTCAAGCTTTATAATGCACTGGTGAGGCCTCATCTGTAGTCCTGTGTGCAGTTTTGGTCTCCAGGCTACAAAAAGGACATAGCAGCACTAGAGAAGGTCCAGAGAAGAGCGACCAGGCTGATTACAGGACTACAGGGGATGAATTATGAAGAAAGATTAAAAGAGCTGAGCCTATACAGTTTAAGCAAAAGGAGATTAACAGGAGATATGACTGAAGTGTTTAAAATGATGAAGGAAATTAGTCCAGTGGATCAAGACAGTGACTCTAAAATGAGTTCATCAAGAACACAGGGGCACAGTTTGAAACTTGTTACGGGTAAATTTTGCACAAACATTAGGGAGTTTTTCTTTACACAAAGAACGATGGACACTTGAAATAAGCTACCAAGTAGCATGGTAGACAGTATGACGTTGGGGACTTTCAAAACTCGACTTAATGTTTTTTTAGAAGAATTAGGTGGATATTACTGGCAAGCTTTGTTGGGCTGAATGGCCTTTTCTCGTCAAGATTGTTCTAAAATAAAAACCTTTCTAGGGAGAAAAATTGGAAGAAATATTGGGAAAGGAAACTCCAAGCAGGTTGGGTGTGCAATGAGTGCCAAAAAAATGGGGTAAATACGACACATAAAACAGAACACAAGTAGTCCTCTTCACAGAGCTTTTAGATCTTTTTGTCAGATGTTTCCATGGTATACAGAAGTATAATTACAAGCATTTTATACGTTTCAAAGGCTTTTATTGACAACTACATGAAGTTTATGCAATGAGTCAATATTTGTAGTGTTGGCCCTTCTTTCTTTCTCAAGACCTCCGCCATTCGCACTGGCAGGCTGTTAATCAACTTCTGGGGCGCATCCTGACTGATGGCAGCCCATTCTTGCAGAATCAATGCTTGGAGTTTGTCAGAATTGATGGCTTTTTGTTTTGTTTGTCCTCTTGAGGATTGACCAGAAGTTCTCAGTGGCATTGAGGTCTGGGGAGTTTCCTGGCCATGGACCCAAAACTTCAATGTTTTGTGTCACGAGCCTTTTAGTTCTCACACATGAATAAAGAATGGTACCAAAATATCCTCTGAGAGCAACTTCTCCCAACCATCCAAGAACAGTTTGGTGACCGACAATGCCTTTTCCAGCATGGTGGAGCAACGGGCCATAAGGCAAAAGTGATAGCTAAGTGACTCAGGGAACAAAACATCGAAATTGTGGGTCCATGGCCAGGAAACTCCCCAGATCTTAATCCGGATCTGCTTCTATAAACGTGTAATCCATTTTGCAAAATCCACAGTCTAATCGCAAACAGTAGAAATAAATATTCTGGGAGGCCAATTGGGCAGGTGCGACACGAGCTCCACCAAGGGAAGCTGTGGTCTTCTTCACTACATTCTCGTAATATTACAAGTGTTCTTGTTGCTTTATGCTGTCCTTCAGATAAATTTTTTACATTTCAACAATGGCAGTGAAGCATAGTACCACAGCAAGTGTTTTGTCTAAGTGCAAGATGTTGCTTAGTTCATTTTCAGTGTACAAGATTATGTATTTGCGGTAACTGGTAGCAAAAGTGTATAGTGAATTGGGACTACTGGAGCCAAATCCACTTTTTCCCGTAGGATCAATGCTTCAGTTTTCCTGGTTTCCATTTCTGCATTTTTGTTCAGGAAAGTACCCTTGTAATAATTCATTACATTTATACAGCACTTTTCAAGGTACTCAGAGCACTTTACACAGTGATTGGGGAGCCACTTTAACCACCATTATTGTGAAGCATCCACCTGGATGATTTGACGGCAGCCATTTTGCACCAGTACGGTCACCACACATTAGCTATTAGGTGAAGTGGTGTTAGATAGTTAGCTAATCAGAGACGGGGGTGACTAGGGGGCCAGAATGACTGTGGTGGACAATTTAGCCAGGACATCGAGATTTTACGTCTCATCCGGACGGACTGCGTCATTTTTACAGCACAGTGTCTCCGTCACTGCACTGCAGCATTGGGATCCACTTTCTGAACACAAGGTAGGCGCCCCCTGCTGGCCTTGCAGCACCTCTTCCAGAAGCAACCCATCTTTTTTACTGGTTGGTCTCCCATCCTATTACTGGAACATGCTTAGCTTCAGGTGGGTGACCCATTCTGAAGTGCACGTGGTATGGCTGTAGATAATGAGAATTAATCTCTTAAAATGGTAATGATCATAACCTGGTTCTTTATTAGCAAACTATTGATGGTATTTGAATCTATGTGCCCAGATACAGTCATATGAAAAAGTTTGGGAACCCCTCTCAGCCTGCATAATAATTGACTCTCCTTTCAACAAAAAAGATAACAGTGGTGTGTCTTTCATTTCCTAGGAACATCTGAGTACTGTGGTGTTTTATGAACAAAGATTTTTAGTGAAGCAATATTTAGTTGTATGAAATGAAATCAAATGTGAAAAACTGGCTGTGCACAAATGTGGGTCCCCTTGTCATTGTGCTGATTTGAATGCCTGTCACTGCTCAATGCTGATTGGTTGGATGAGCTCATTGACTCTTGAACTTCATAGACAGGTGTGTCCAATCATGAGATATAAAGGGATTTAAGGTGGTCAATTGCAAGTTGTGCTTCCTTCCCTTTGACTCTCCTCTGAAGAGTGACAGCATGGGATCCTCAAAGCAACTCTCCAAAGATCTGAAAACAAAGATTGTTTAGGGGGTTTAGGGGAAGGCTACAAAAAGCCATCTCAGTGGTTTAAACTGTCAGTTTCATCTGTAAGGAATGGAATCAGGAAATGGAAGGCCACAGGCACAGTTGCTGTTAAACCCAGCAGGTCTGGTAGGCCAAGAAAAATACAGGAGCGGCATATGCGCAGGATTGTGAGAATGGTTACAGACAACCCACAGATCACCTCCAAAGACCTGCAAGAACATCTTGCTGCAGATGGTGTATCTGTAGATCGTTCTACAATTCAGCGCAATTTGCACAAAGAACATCTTTATGGCAGGGTGATGAGAAAGAAGCCCTTTCTGCACTCACGTCACAAACAGAGTCGCTTGTTGTATGCCAATGCTCATTTAGACAAGCCAGATTCATTTTGGAACAAAGTGCTTTGGACTGATGAGATACAAATTTAGTTATTTGGTCATAACAAAAAGCGCTTTGCATGGTGGAAGAAGAACACCGCATTCCAAGAAAAACACCTGCTACCTACTGTCAAATTTGGTGGAGGTTCCATCACGCTGTGGGGCTGTGTTGCTAGTTCAGGGACTGGGGCCCTTGTTAAAGTCGAGGGTCATATGAATTCAACCCAATATCAACAAATTCTTCAGGATAATGTTCAGGCATCAGTCACAAAGTTGAAGTTACGCAGGGGTTGGATATTCCAATAAGACAATGACCCAAAACACAGTTTGAAATCTACAAAGGCATTCATGCAGAGGGAGAAGTACAATGTTCTGGAATGGCCGTCACAGTCCCCTGACTTGAATATCATCGAAAATCTATGGGATGATTTGAAGCAGGCTGTCCATGCTCGGCAGCCATCAAATTAACTGAACTGGAGAGATTTTGTATGAAGAATGGTCAGAAATACCTCCATCCAGAATCCAGACACTCATCAAAGGCTATAGGAGGACAACGTCTAGAGGCTGTTAGATTAGCAAAAGGAGACTCAACTAAGTATTGATGTAATATCTCTGTTGGGGTGCCCACATTTATGCACCTGTCTAATTTTGTTATGATGCATATTGCATATTTTCTGTTTATCCAATAAACTTAATGTCACTGCTGAAATACTACTGTCTCCATAAGGCATGTCAGATATTAAAAGGAAATTGCTATTTTGAAAGCTCAGCCAATGAGAAACAAAAATCCAAAGAATTAAGAGGGGCTCCCAAACTTTTTCATATGATTGTATGTAAGTAGAGTGCAGAAGGGGAATGAAATAAAGAGCTAGGTAATGAAAATTAGACACATCTTTAAAATGTATTACATTTGTTATATTTTGATGTTTGTGGGCTGAAGCAATTAAATGTACAGCAAAATGAAAAAAAATATTTGTTACACTTATGTCAAGGCTGCTCCTTTATTCCTTTTCAGAGTCACTTTTCCATTAAAAAGGGGGCTGCAGCATTGGGAATCGGTACAGACAGTGTTGTTTTAGTCAAGGTCGATGAGAGGTACGTTTACAATATTTATTTATATTTTTACATTTTTTTACATAACTGATGTCATTAAGGCTACTAAACATTCATGTAATAAAATGTAGTTTCCTTCCATAGAGGTAAAATGATCCCATCTGATCTGGAACGAAGAATCATTGAAGCCAAACAAAAGGTAACCTACAAAATGAAACCAATTAATTAATTTAGGGAGCCCCTGGCTCCAGACCAAAATATGAAGATGGGGATTGGGGGTGTATGAAATACTAGAGGTGGGCATGATGTGACAAAGTCCTAAAAATCCAACAAGTAACATATTATAACTGACAGAGTGGTCAGTCCAGCTAAATGACTGTTTCAGGAGAAAGTCTGCTGTATGAACATAAATTTATTTAATGTTTTCTTTATTAATGACTGATCTTCTAATACATCATTTGATATTAACAGTGATATACCCTGTATATATATATATATATATATATATATATATATATATATAAAATCCAACATCTGTGTGTCTATCTGCTTTTCACGAGAGAACTACTTAATCGATTTAGATCTGTTTTTTTTTTCTATAATTTGCTTAAACATTCCAGTTGATTTTGCGATTTCTCTGACTGCACTCATCAAAGTTCGCTTGCAGTAATGATTTATTTGCACGAATCCGAGAGACAAGCAGCGGGCCAAGGGAAGTTGCGTGGGGGGGAGCCCTCCTCACTCACATGCCAGCCTCGGGGTGTTCCTTATTTCTGCTTAGCTAGCAAATGAGAGAACTACTTAACGGATTTAGATTGGGTTTCTTTCTAAAATTTGTTTGAACATTCCGGTCGATTTTGCAACTTCTCTCATCGCCTTAAGAATCATAGTTCACTTGCAGGAGCGATATATTCGCACTAATCCGAGATGGGGGCTGTGTGCCGAGGGGAGGAGGAAGTGTGACGTCAGGAGTGGGGAGCTGAGCAGCACTGTTTTACTACTATACAGGCAGAGCCTTGGGGGATGGCTAGTACGTTTGTAAAAGTTCTTTTAACTTTTACAAGTTAGACTACACTTAGTGGAGAACAAGTCTGGAAACCATTCAGTCCATCAAGCACATCTGTTTAGCTGTCCCATCCAGATCCTTCTGAAAGTTTTTCAAGGTTTCTGCTTCAACTCTGTATCTCAGTAGTTTGTTCCAAAGTCCCACAACTCTTTGCGTAAAGACGTGCTTCCTGGCTTCAGTTTTTAATGCACTTCTCTTAATTTCCACTGGTGTCCTCAATTACGTGATTCACCCATCAAGCCGAAAGAATGTTGCTGGATCTTCTTCATCAAAGTCTTTGTGGATTTTGAAGACCTGGGTGTGGTCCCCACACAGTCTCCTCTGCTCGAGACTAAACGGGTTTAATTCTGGGAGTCTGTCACAGTAGGACAGGGGTGTCCAAGTCTAACCCTGGAGGGCCGCAGTTCCTGAAGGTTTTCCTTCCTGCCACTTTCTTAATCAGTAACCATTTATTTATTGATATTTATTATTATCATTTATTTATTTATATTTCTGCTATTAATTGCCTTCTTTTAACTTCATTTTAATTGCCTTTTTTGGTGTTTAGGACTCAGTCCTCTGAAATTGCTTATTTTTTCCTTAAATGGCAGCCAAATAAAAAGAAGATGTGAAGTGAGTCAATGGATGACCAGCTAAGTTGGGGGCTCAAGATGCCACCAATTTCACTCCAACCAGTTCAATAATTAGAAGCTGATTCTTATTGTTAATTGAACTCGGTATTTAATTCTATGGCTTGTTGCTGCTCTCACTCAACCAGATCAGGAAGCCCCATCAAACGTTTGTGGACCTGAGAAGATCAACACTACTCAGAACAACATCTTTCGTTATTTTCAGATATTGTATGATGGATGCAGGTTAGCTGGTCATGTGTTGGCTGGTTTTGTATCTCGTTGTTTGGTTGCTAATTAATGAACAAAAGGAACAATTATGGGGTTTGAGTCTTAAATAGCAAGTCAGTTAAAATGAAGGGAAAGAAGTTAATTAGCAGTGGAAACACATCACTAATTAAGAAAATGGTTAGAATGAAAACTTGTAGCCACTTTAGCTCTCCAGGATCGGAGTTGGATACCCCTGCAGTAGGATATGTCCTTAAGTCCCATGATGCACTTGGTTGCTCTCCTCTACACAGCTTTAAGGAGCTTAAACTTTATTATTCCCAAGTACGCTTTTTGAAATGCATGCTCATGATGGGCCTAAATCTATCTCAGCAATACTGGGCATAAGGCAGGAGACCACCGCTGTCTCATCGCAGTGCCTGTTTGTGCACAAGACTGTTCTGAACTGGCGATTAACCTGATATGCACATCACTGGCACACAGATGCTTTCAAATTCCACGTCAGCAACGTCCAAGTACAGGGATCAACCAAGGTTGGATCAGTCAGGTGACAGTACTTACCAACTGCATCTCCCATAATGTTAATTGTATTTTAGCTTACTGCAAGTTTGTCCTTCATTAATAACACCCTATGAATTGATATACAGTGTAACCTTGGTTTGCAAGCATAATTCATTCCAGAAACGTGCTTGAAATCCAAAGCACTCGTATATCAAAGCAAATTTCCCCATAAGAGATAATGGAAACTCAGATGATTGGTTCCACAACACAAAACTATTCATTTAAAAATGATTAATACAATATATAAAGTAAAAATACATAAAACAAATTAACCTGCACTTTACCTTTGAAAAGAATTGTGGCTGGTGTGAGGGAGACGAGAGAGAGGAGGAGGAGGGTTGTTGTGTAGGACGACTTTCACTCTAACTAGCAGAATCCCTGCTATCTGTTGGCTCACTGGAATCTTCTTCTTTTTTTGTGATTTTAACAAGGAACCTCTCCAATGACAGTTGCTTTTGCCTGATGAGTCACTACACTTGGACACTATAAGGTTTCTAAACTCTTTTGGGATTTCCCCCGACGGGACAACACGCGGAAGAGCGTCCCGAAACAACCACAGACTCCCAGCGCTGTAGCAGTTCACCGTAAAAGCGAATCTGAATCGGCCATTGATGGGTGATACAAGGAACATTGTAAATGCAAAGGGCACAGTATTACTTGGCCACTAACCTGGTCACGACCCTGCCTGACTGCTGTGTCTGTGTATAGGAGAGCGGCAGATCCCACTACAATAAATAACCGCGTTGTTCCTGTTTCAAGCTGAATAAAGCTGGTGTTGCTAAAGTACTGAGACTCAGCTTCGTGTTTTGGGGTGCAAGACGGGGACTCGCACGTTACAACACACACATGTGGTCACAATGCTATAGTAAACAGTATACACTCGTATGGATGTTGACTATATGAGTGAGGCACGCTGACTGAGGCCGAGAACAGGAGATGATTACCCACAGCGAGAGAGAGAAAGATGAACCATCAGCTCAGTTGTGATCACGTGACGCTCAGCAGACAAAGCGTATATGTACTACTTGTAAGACCTCACTCGTTTATCAAGTTAAAATTTATTAAAAATTTTAGCTCGTCTTGCAAAACACTTGCAGACCAAGTTACTCGCAATCCAAGGTTTTACTGTATCTACAAGGGTTTATTGCAGTTTTACAACTACTTAGCATTTTCAACTTTTATTCAACATTTTCATTTGTATCTCAGCACCTTTTGTTATTATGTTAAGAGGAAAATCATTTCTGACATACACACTTGTTTCATTTTCCAGGGTTATGTGCCATTTTTTGTGAGTGCTACAGCTGGCACCACCGTGTATGGCGCGTTTGATCCCCTCATAGCCATCGCAGATGTGTGCAGGAAGTACAAGATTTGGATGCATGTTGACGTAAGTATGGACAGAAAGTTGTAACGAATCTAGAACATCACTTAGTACAACTTTTTAGCTGAGATAAATAATGGAGCCTTGACACAAAAGGAGCTTTGGGGCAGCCTCCCGTATACTTGGCAAATGGCTGCTAAAGTGGTAAAAAGGTTGCAAGGAAATGGTCTTTACAGACAAGAGTCCAAAACAGAACTGAGGTCTGGTACAGACATGGTGGGTTTTAAAGATGGAGGGAGGAAGTGACGTTTCCGGGGTGGAGCCAGAAATGACATCATAGGGCCCAGGCAGAATTTCCCGCATTTGGTCTGCGGGGAAAAAAGAGAAAGGGTCAGTGCACTCTGCCACCCCCTGGTCTGACTGGGAATTACCTTCTTTCAAGCCTTTGTGGCACAGCACAAGTTGCTTTATCATTGTCTCTTCCTGGAAAACTGCAGCAAAAGCAATCTGTGAAAAAGTCTTCAACAAAGTATTCAGAGTCCTTCACTCTTTTTACATTATGGTGTAGCCTTGTGCTAAAATCATTTAAATTAATTTCTTCCTCATTAAACAACACTTAATATCCAGAAATGGCAAAACCAAAACAGGATTTTAGGAGATTTTGCAAATCTATTTCAAATAGATAGATAGAGTTGCATAGTGTGGGGGAGGAACGATCTCCTCAGTCTGTCAGTGGAGCAGGACGGTGACAGAAGTCTGTCGCTGAAGCTGCTCCTCTGTCTGGAGATGATGCTGTTTAGTAGATTCTCCATGATTGACAGGAGTCTGCTCAGCGCCCGTCGCTCTGCCACAGATGTCAAACTGTCCAGCTCCATGCCTACAATAGAGCCTGCCTTCCTCACCAGTTTGTCCAGGCGTGAGGCATCCCTCTTCTTTATGCCTCCCCAGCACACCACCTCGTAGAAGAGGGCGCTCGCCACAACCATCTGTTAGAACATCTGCACCATCTTATTGCAGATGTTGAAGGACGCCAGCCTTCTAAGGAAGTATAGTCGGCTCTGTCCTCTCTTGCACAGAGTATCAGTATTGGCAGTCCAGTCCAGTTTATCATCCAGCTGCACTCCCAGGTATTTATAGGTCTGCACCCTCTGCACACAGTCACCCACTGTTTACTCTTGCGAAAGGAGTAGCCTTGATGATCGCGGCGGGGGAGTATTGTCATAAGCTTGCCGTTCTGTCATCGATATTTTTTTTTCGTAGCAACCAAGCACGAATTCGTTCAATCAATTAGGAGAATAGTTACTTTCATCATAAAATATAAAAACACAACAACACTGTAATTCCCCACCATGCTAAACAAGTTTCAAGAATGGTTTTAATTAATTCATTTATGTGCACCCCACAATTTTATTTAGTCGCATACAACCACAAAAATTGTGGTTAAAGAAAAATTTATTTTTTGCTTTTTAGTGCATTTATAACAAAAGTAAATAAAATCGTTTTACTCGAAAATTTTTTTAATGTATTTTATTGTTTATGATGGCGACGTTTTGCATGTCCAGATGTGCACGTAGGAATTTAACATTCTCTGGACATGTTACAAAACGTCTACTACTATTATACGTTTATACTTTCTTCATTCTAATCATCTATATATATAATTCACTAAGCCGACAGAACAAGCAAGACAACCATGGGATACGCACAACATAGCCACGCCCGCCAACTCACAGAGACTCGCCCACCAACACTAAGACCATGAGATATGGTGGAAGGGCACCACCAGGTGTGGAGCCTTTCGCTTAATTTGACACGGGAAACCTTACCTGGCCCGGACACAGAGAGGATTGACAAATTGATAGCTCTTTCTCGATTCAGTGGGTGGTGGTGCATGGCCGTTCTTAGTTGGTGGAGCGATTTGTCTGGTTAATTCCAGCCTGCTAAATAGTTACGTGACCCAAGAGCGGTTGGCATCCAACTTCTTAGAGGGACAAGTGGCTTTCAGCCACGTGCGATTGAGCATTAACAGGTCTGTGATGCCCCTGGATGTCCGGTACTGCACGCGCGTTACACTAAATGGATCAACGTGTGTCTACCCGGTGCCAAGAGGCATGGGTAACACCATTCGTGATGGAGAGCGGGGCTTGCAATTGTTCCCCACGAACGAGGAATTCCCAGTAAGTGCCGGTCATACGCTCGCACTGATTACGTCCCTGCCCTTTGTACACACCCACCCCATACCACAGCCAAGTTACTACCATGGTCGGGTGACTTGGTGGATTACATATAGAAAAGCAGCCGGAACTGCAAAGAACAATGAAAAGTCAACGTGACTCAGAGGTGCATGTGGACTGTAGCAGAGACAAAAGCGACTGAGGCGGTGTTTGGAAAATGAACAGTCAACGTGACTCACAGGTGCATGTGGACTGTACACAGACGAAAGTGACTCAGGTGAGGAGTTGGGGGCGGGCACATGAGCAGGCAGTGCGTACTGAACGATGACTAAGAGATGACTAAGAAATCAGCAGACTAGAATGGCAGAGGGGGCGGAATGGGAGTCCTTCCCCTCTCCCCCTGTTCCGCCCTCCATCCCCGAGCTCTCTCGGAGGTGGAGGCGCGACGGCGGTCCTCCAGTTTTCAGTCACGGACAATTGTATGTTAGTTCATAGCGTGTATTGTTGCAATGTTACTTTTCTTGGTGGTTTATTAAATTACGGATTTTTCAAATGTTCATTTTTTTTCCCCTGTGCTTAAAAATCATTAAAAAAGCAGCGTGATTATACGCCACGGGTTGGCTAGTTAAAAATAATTGCAAAATACACTCACTTATTAAGACTTATCCTCATTTTGCTCTCAAAACAGCCTCAGTTCTTAATGGTATGGATTTCACAAGACGTTGTAAATATCCCTTTGAGATTTTGGTCCATGCTGACTCATCCTGAATGTACATTTGTCTCTCCCCATGTTCACTAATTCTCTTTGTCTTGTTTTGTTGCTGCTGTAGGGAGCCTGGGGTGGAAGCCTCATCATGTCCAGGAAGCACAGGTGGAAGTTAAATGGGATTGACAGGTATCCGATTTGCTTATTTCACATTTCCAACTGAAGGTGCTCATTAAGCTTGGCTCTAGGGCCCTAGGCTCATTTGTGGGCTATAGCCCTGAGAACTGCCATTGACCACTGCAGTTTTGATTGACGTTTCTGAGAAGGAGATTACAGGAGATGTTGTCTTCATTAAAAGGTGTTAATTTGTATCATTTCATTACTCCCAGGATTGTCAAGTGCATCCATTATTTTCTTAGCTGTTTAGGTTATCGGTTACTCTGACCTGTGCTGGTGTGAGAATGTGTGGCGTGTTTTTGAACTGGGCCCACTGTCTGATGCTGCCCCGTGTGACTATCTAGTTGAACTGGTGGGTTCTTAATAATGAACAAACACATTGGCATGTAAATAAAATAATGAAGATCACAGCTGGTTAACTGTACACACACAATGTAACTCGTTTTAAGGAGATTTCCCCTACAGTACACATGCAGAAATAATACATTCTCTTTTGTTATTGAAGATTTACATTTTTATTTAATAAATTGCAGTCATATGTATTTATTGTGACCGGAAGGTACAGACACACAAAGAATTGCCAAATAGTGTTGAGGCTCTAACCTGGCACAACCTCTTTAATCTTCTTCTTCTTCTTCTTTCAGCTGCTCCCATTAGGGGTTGTCACAGCAGATCATCTTCTTCCATATCTTCCTGCCCTCGTCATCTTGTTCTGTTACACCCATCACCTGCATGTCCTCTCTCACCACATCCATAAACCTTCTCTTAGGCCTTCCTCTTTTCCTCTTCCCTGACAGCTCTATCCTTAGCACCCTTCTCCCAATATACTCCGCATCTCTCTTCTGCACATGTCCAAACAAACACAATCTCGCCTCTCTGACTTTGTCTCCCAACCATTCCACCTGAGCTGACCCTCTAATGTCCTCATTTCTAATCCTGTCCATCCTCATCACACCCAATGCAAATCTTAACATCTTTAACTCTGCCACTTCCAGCTCTGTCTCCTGCTTTCTGGTCAGTGCCACCATCTCCAGCCCATATAACATAGCTGGTCTCACTACCGTCATGTAGACCTTCCTTTTCACTCTTGCTGATACCCGTCTGTCACAAATCACTCCTGACACTCTTCTCCACCCTGCCTGCACTCTCTTTTTCACCTCTCTTCCACAATCCCCATTACTCTGTACTGTTGATCCCAAGTATTTAAACTCATCCACCTTTGCCAGCTCTACTCCCTGCACCCTCACCATTCCTCTGACATCCCTCTCATTCACACACATATATTCTGTCTTGGTGGTCCTACTGAGGTTCATTCTAATCCTCTCCAGAGCATATCTCTACCTCTCCAGGGTCTCCTCGACCTACTTCCTACTCTCACTACAGATCACAATGTTATCAGCAAACATCATAGTCTATGGGGACTCCTGTCTAATCTCATCTGTCAACCTGTCCATTACCATTGCAAATAAGAAAGGACTCAGAGAAGATCCCTGATGTAATCCCACCTTCAAGTTGAATGCATCCATCACTCCTACCGCAGAACTCACCACTGTCACACTTCCCTCGTACATATCCTGTACAACTCTTACGTACTTCTCTGCCACTCCCGACTTCCTCATACAATACCACAACTCCTCTTGAGGCACCCTGTCATATACTTTCTCCAGGTCCACAAATACACAATGCAACTCCTTCTGGCCTTCTCTATACTTCTCCATCAACACCCTCAGAGCAAACATTGCATCTGTGGTGCTCTTTCTTGACATGAAACCATACTGCTCCTCACTAATGTGAATTTCCCCTTAGGATTAATAAAGTATCTATCTATCTATCTATCTATCTATCTATCTATCTATCTATCTATCTATCTATCTATCTATCTCTCTCTCTCTCTCTCTCTCTCTCTCTCTCTCTCTCTCTCTCTCTCTCTCTCTCTCTCTCTATGGGCAAGCACAGAGCAGCTTTTTTCACTGCAGAAAAGCTGGACGGTAATTGGATAAATGCACCAAAATCATCACTTCCAGGGAAGCTCAGCTTCTCTGGGAATGAATGGAGCAGTGGGCGGGCCAGGATGCTGGGCTGCTGCATGATGATTGGAGGAGCTGTTTAAAGGGCGGAACCCCTTTTTTGATTGACAGCATTTGAAAGTGTGCTGAAAAGTTATGGCCATTTCTTTGACTCAGGGAGACTGAGATCTGAACTTCAAGTACTATATTCAGATCATGACTTACAGGGGAGCAGGGGTAAGCTGTGTGATTTCTTGGTGTTTTTTAAAGACATGGAGTTGGATAGTGCAATGCCTCAGCTATACAAGCTGTTGTCGTTAGTGGCAACAATTGGCGCTACATCAACAGGTGTAGAGAGGAGCTTCTCCTGTTTAAAACGGGTCAATTCATACACCCGCAACACGATGGGCCAAGATCGTTTGAGCAACCTTGCTCTCCTGGCCATTGAGAGGAAACTGGTTAAGTCCCTGGAAAAGACGGCTAATTGGTACGACAGGGTCACAGACCATTTTCTGCAAAAGGAACGGAGGGCAGAATTTATGTACAAATAACATAATGAATTTTATGATGAAGGCCTAATATGAGCTTCCCCTGTTTCAAAAGCTAGCAGCCGCCACTGCTACAATCCTGTCCTTTCTTAGATATCTCTCCCACTTTTGTTGTACATCTGATCCTCTCATTTCTTATTCTGTCCTCTTAACTCCACACATCCATCTCCACATTCTTATTTCTGCCACATCCAACTTCTTCTCCTGTCCTCTCTTTACTGTCCATGTCTTAGCTCCATACATCATTACTGGTCTTGCCATTGTCTTCAAAACCTGACCTTTAACCTTCACCTGAATTTCTTTGATTCAAGAACACTCCTGATACCTTGTTCCAGTTGTTCTATCCACTGTCTGCATAAGATCCATCTCGAGCTACCACTGATCGCAGATATTTGAATGTATCCACTGTTTTCAATAGCTCTCCCTGCAGGCTAACTTCTGGGTGCAAATTCTCTGTCCAAGTGAGAGAGGGATCGGTGTAGCATATAGATGATGGCATCCTCTGCTCCCACCTTCTCCTGATATGCAAACTGCAGAGGGTCAAGGGCGTGTTGAACCTGTGGCCTAAGGTGGTGAAGCAGCAGCCTCTCCATGGTCTTCATCACATGTGATGTCAGAGCAACAGGCCGAAAGTCATTCAGCTCACTAGGACGTGAAGCTGGGTTTCAGGAGGGTTTAACGCGCTGTGCTGCATGGAAATGTATGACAAGAAAATCGCGTCAAACAATCTACAATAAATACCTGATTCTGAACGAGCTAGTCATGAAGTTGAACGCGTTCTAGCGCACTTTTATTAAAATCAATATAAATACGACAGTGCATATATGAGCATTTATTTTCTGACATAGTAGAGGAAGCAGAGCTTCCCTTGTAGTCTTAGAGCAGTCGCCACTGGATTGTAGGTATGATGAGGAGAGACATTGAACATATGGGCAAAAAGGGATGGGATTGAAGTACAGTGAGTAAAGAAAGCAAAGGGAGTCCAAAGCAGAGGTGGATGAATAAAGTAAAAAAAAGATCTGAAGGCAAAGAGTCTGCCTGGGGAGGCGATGCAGGACCAGTCTGTTTGTAGAAGATTGATGAAGCACACAGAAGTGGGAAAAGATAAAGAGGAAGAAGAAGAAAAAAAAGAAGAAGGGTTTATAAAAAAATGTTTAAAAAGTGAAGGGGTTTTAATAGGGGTCTCAGCTAGGGATCTGCACTGGCAATCGGAAGGTTGCCGGTTTGAATCCCGTAAATGCCAATAGGGACTCTGCTCTGTTGGGCCCTAAAGCAAGGCCCTTAACCTGCAATTGCTGAGCACTTTGAGTAGTGAGAAAAGCGCTATATAAATGCAAAGAATTATTATTATTATTATTATTAAGGCAATATATTCACAAAAGGCAAATAGTCACATCAGAATAGCTGCATGAGGTTTATATTTGTGGCTGTTTTATATCCTGTGGCCCATATAGTTAGTTATGCTTGCTTCAGCTTTGATTGGTCTGGCTAGTTTTGCTCTGGAGGCCCATGACTTCAGAGTCCCTTTTATGTTTAGAAAAGAAAACTGAAAGAGACATTTTATCCTTTGACTCAGATACCTGCCTCTTTCTGTAAGAAAACACGTCCTCCGTAGATTGTTTAGTTTATTTCTGTCAAGCAATGCTGTCTTCACTGTGTCTCTGACAGCACTGGATTTAGTCAAGTTGAATTACTCTATTTTAGATGAAATTGTGTGCATGACCTACACAGAACTAATTCACAGTAATGGCCATCAATTATGTTGTTGTACTCCTTCCTCAGTCTTGTTGACTTTATATAGGGTCTAGCTGGTAGTACTTGCACCCTAGTTCACCAGTTGGAGTCCCTTCTCTTTGAGTGTTTGCAGGGGACTTGAGCTTCATGCTTCAGTCCAAAGGTGTACTGATGACTCTGTGAAGGAGTGTGCAGACTGACATACTGTCCCAGTATTTCCCAATGAAGCTTTTCACAAACTGTGGGCCAAGGCGGTAGTGTAGGTTGTCCATAGCCAACCCCAGACAAAAACCCTTTCCCACTTTCTCCTACCTCCCACCCACCACTCCAATGACTTCACTCGATTCACAGTGGCAGCACTGCAGGTGGATTGCGGTTGAACCTATTTGAAACGCCAATCGCCAATCTGGTGACTGTGCTCGATTTACAGCAACATCATCACAGGTGGATTGTGGTCAATCCTGGAACGACTTCTCCAACCCCTGTTCTGACGATTGTGCTCATTTCACCATGGATGAAAAGCATTGACAATCTGCATTGATTCATCTAATGCTTTGGTGATCATGCACAACACCACCTCAGCTTTGATTATCGTGTTCAGTTCACAACGGCAGTATCACAGGCGGTTTACAGCCCACCGATGACAAATCCCATCCACCAGCCCGATGACTGCACTCGATTCACAGCGGCACTATCACTGGTGGATTGCCGTCAATCCTCGATGATCTTCCCAATCCCTGCTCTGTCAATCATGTTTCATTCACCAAAGAAGAAAGCCATTGATGATTGCAACTGATTCATCTGAAGCTTTGTTGACTGTGCAGGACACCACCTCAGCTTTGATGGTCTTATTATTCACAACAGCAGCATCACAGATGGATTGCAGCCCACCAAAGACAAATCCCCATTCACCACTATGATGATTGCACTCATTTCACAGCAGCATTATCACTGGTGGATTGCCGTCAATCCTCGACGATCTTCCCAATCCCTGCTCTGTCAATCATGTTTCATTCACCAAAGAAGAAAGCCTTTGATGATTGCAACTGATTCATCTGAAGCTTTGTTGACTGTGCAGGACACCACATCAGCTTTGATGGTCTTGCTCGATTCACAACAGCAGCATCACAGATGGATTGCGGCCCACCAAAGATAAATCCCCATTCACCATTACGATGATTGCACTCGATTCACAGCAGCATTATCACTGGTGGATTGCAGTCAATCCTCAAGAACCTTCCCAATCCCTGTTGTTTCAATTGTGTTTCACTTACCAAAGAGGAAAAACATTGATGATCGCAACTGATTCATCTAAAGATTTATTGACTGTGCAGGACACCACCTCAGCTTTGATGGTCTCGCTCAATTCACAACGGCAGCATCGCAGGTGGATTGTGGCCAACTTCAGAGAAAACCCCATCCATTAGTCCAATGATTGCTCTTGATTTACTGCAGCACCATCAGATGGATTGCGGCCCACCAAAGATAAAATCCCCATTCACCATTAAGATGATTGCACTCGATTCACAGCAGCATTATCACTGGTAGATCGCAGTCGATCCTCAACAACCTCCCTAAACCTCTCTTTGTCAATCGTGTTTGATTCATCAAAGAGGAAAAGCATTGATGATCGCAATTGATTCATCTAACGCTTTGGTGATTGTGCAGGACACTCCTCCAGCTTTGACAATCATGCTAAATGCACAGGGAGGGACACCACCCATGGGTCTCAAACACACTGGCATGTGAAAAACTGGGTCATGAAACCACAAAGTTTGGAAAACACTGTCCTAATGTATTTCTTTGTTACCCAGCTATGTGGAAGGGTGGATAATGTACTGTAAAACAAAAGGCAGACAATGATACAGTGATGGGGCATCACATGATGGACCCCGAGTAACTGGGTAGTTTGAAAAAAAAAACTACAGCAAAAAATAACAGTCAGAACTGAGCCCTTCTGGTGGTGGCATCCTATTTAAGTTGGCCCTTTAGGAAGGGTGCTGGTCCAAAGGGCTGGAAATGGAAATTATGCCAGGGCTCCTCTGAGGGCAAAAAGGAAAGAAAAGGAAATTTTCTATGCTGTGATGTCTGGGGCTGGTAACATCACTTCAGCAGAGACCAGCGGAAACAACAAGCTAATTAAAATGATACAAGCTTAGTTATGGAATGCACTCAGGACCCCTTGGAGGTCATAGAAGAGGAGAGAATTAAAACAAAACCGAGTGCCATCATGAACAATGCTGCACATTTTCTCTGTGACACGCTAACAGTGAGGACTTTCAGCCAACAAATTATTCAGCAGAAGTGGGTCAAGAAATGGTATGGGGGGCTCCATTGTACCAACAGCACAACGTCCGTATAGCGTCTCACAGGGACTGAGACTGACAAGTCAGAAGTTTTCTTTCTTTTGTAATCTTATTTCTTTTAAGTCATTCTGGTGTGTGTTCACAGCATAGTGTGTGTGCATATACTGTATTTGTATTTATTTATCTATTTATTTGCTATTTAAAGATCTTCTGTAAATAGCCAAAATTCATCCTGGGGGCACATAATGTTCTATCTAAACTAATTTAGGGGTGTATAGAATTTTTCCAAAATACTCTGTGAATGTTTGAATGACGTATTCACTGTGTGCAAGAAAGATACAATAATGTGTGTGTTATTAGTTATAACAGATTGTGTTTGTTCATTATTGTAACTTATAAGAAGATCAGATCACATTTTAAAACACATTTACACATAATGTGATGATTTCTAAAGGATTAATATATTTTTTTCTTGCCACTGAAAGTGAACTTGTTCATCTGAACGATATGTTCTCGTCACAATTCTTTTAATGCTGTTTGTTTTTTTGTGGCATCTCCGCATTGTTTAAAAACTCAGAAAATGGATGGTTAAATAAATGAATTAAACCTATCCTGTGCCAGAAAAAAAATAAAAATTCAAGAAATATTTTGAAAGGAATTTTTAATGTAAAACATATTGTAGCTGCTTTTATCCAAAATGACCAAAGTTCAACAGCTCCAACTTGTTAATGGGATTCAGCAAAAGCCTGACACGTCGAACTGATTCCACAGATAAAATATCTTCGTTTTTAAAAGCTTTAGTAAAAATTCAAAGTAAAACAGTTCACACAAAATAGAGAGAATGGATATAGCAAAACAAAAGTTCTTGTTAAGAAAAGTTCTGTTCAAAGCTTAAATCTTGTTTCGTTTCTAATCGTTACAAATCACTTCTAAATGTTTCTGAACCATTTCAAAACAGTTGGAAAACTGTATGCCTATCCCATTTCTTAAGTCCCTGTGTACTGGGCTTTATTCTAAACAACAACTGACTCAATTAACACACTATATCTTAGTTATAGCAAGAAAGTTCTATCTCTTATTAACTTACAGAGGGAAAAAAGGCTATGCCATTGTATATGACTATGACTAAGCAAACACTAATATGAATTTAACTTAACTTTAAGCATTACTTTCTAAGATTGTCTCTTACACATGTGGTATAGCGGGTCCGCAGCTTAAAAAAAAATAGGGCCAGTTTTAAATCCATAAAGCTGTGTCACTCTCCGTGGGTGCGATTGCACGACTGCAGGGAGTTAATGAGGTAGTTGGAGCAAGTCGCACCTGCACACGCGGGTGCAATCATTCTCAATTGCTTCATTGGCTTCCTGCGGCGTGTGATTAAGGCACTGCACCCATGGAGACGTGTGTACAGTCATATGAAAAAGTTTGGGAACCCCTCTTAATTCTTTGGATTTTTGCTTATCATTGGCTGAGCTTTCAAAGTATCAACTTCCTTTTAATATACGACATGCCTTATGGAGACAGTAGTATTTCAGCAGTGACATTAAGTTTATTGGATTAACAGAAAATATGCAATATGCAGCATAACAAAATTAGACAGGTGCATAAATATGGGCACCCCAACAGAGATATGACATCAATACTTAGTTCAGCCTCCTTTTGCTAATCTAACAGCCTCTAGACGCTGTCCTCCTATAGCCTCTGATGAGTGTCTGGATTCTGGATGGAGGTATTGTTGACCATTCTTCATACAAAATCTCTCCAGTTCAGTTCAGTTTGATAGCTGTTGAGCATGGACAGCCTGCTTCAAATCATCCCATAGATTTTCGATGACATTCAAGTCAGGGGACTGTGATGGCCATTCCAGAACATTGTACTTCTCCCTCTGCATGAATGCCTTTGTAGATTTCCAACTGTGTTTTGGGTCATTGTCTTGTTGGAATATCCAACCCCTGCGTAACTTCAGCTTTGTGACTGATGCTTGAACATTATCCTGAAGAATTTATTGCTATTGGGTTGAATTCATCAGACCTCGACTTTAACAAGGGCCCCAGTCCCTGAACTAGCCACACAGCCCCACAGCATAATGGAACCTCCACCGAATTTGACAGTAGGTAGCAGGTGTTTTTCTTGGAATGCGGTGTTCTTCTTCCGCCATGCAAAGAGCTTTTTGTTTTGACCAAATAACTCAATTTTTATCTCATCAGTCCAAAGCACTTTGTTCCAAAATGAATCTGGCTTGTCTAAATGAGCATTGGCATACAACAAGCGACTCTGTGGCATGAGTGCAGAAAGGGCTTCTTTCTCATCACCCTGCCATATAGATGTTCTTTGTGTAAATTGCGCTGAATTGTAGAAAGATGTACAGATACACCATCTGCAGTGAGATGTTCTTGCAGGTCTTTGGAGGTGATCTGTGGGTTGTCTGTCACCATTCTCACAATCCTGTCCATATGTCGCTCCTGTATTTGTCTTGGCCTGCCAGACCTGCTGGGTTTAACAGCAACTGTGCCTGTGGCCTTCCATTTCCTGATTCCATTCCTTACAGATGAAACTGACAGTTTAAACCTCTGAGATGGCTTTTTGTAGCCTTTCCCTAAACCAGGAGACTGAACAATATTTGTTTTCAGATCTTTGGAGAGTTGCTTTGAGGATCCCATGCTGTCACTCTTCAGAGGAGAGTCAAAGGGAAGGAAGCACAACTTGTAATTGACCACCTTAAATACCTTTATATCTCATGATTGGACACACCTGTCTATGAAGTTCAAGGCTTAACGAGCTCATCCAACCAATTTGGTGTTGCAAGTCATCAGCATTGAGCAGTGACAGGCATTCAAATCAGCACAATGACAAGGGGACCCACATTTGTGCACAGCCAGTTTTTCACATTTGATTTAATTTCATACAACTAAATACTGCTTCACTAGAAATCTTTGTTCGGAAAATACCGCAGTACTCAGATGTTTGTAGGAAATGAAAGACATACCACTGTTATCTTTATGATTGAAAGGAGAGTCAATTATTGTGCAGGCTGAGAGGGGTTCCCAAACTTTTTCATATGACTGTATATATACATGCCAGCACAAAAGGAGAGGGAAGGGATCAAAGAAAAATAAAAGATCGAAAGGAAAGTGAGGTTAAAAGACGTGAAAGGCAGGCTTGGGAAGGACGATCTGGCCACCTGAAAGGAGGAGACAGCACGAGCTGGGGCCCCGTAAAGAAGCGTTGGCTGTGGCGCTCTAGAGGCTAGTTCGCCCCATTGAATATTCGGGTGGAGTGTGGCGAGCAAGGCAGGTGCCCTCCCTAGGCTTCCAATGTGCGATCAAGTAAGCGTGACAGAAGAAGGGAGGAGAGCCAACTTCAGATGGTCTGGCTGCGATGTCCAGTGGCAGTCAAGACGGGGGTCGGCATAATGGAGCTTGTGGCTGCTGAGTCTCCGCCAGCTATGTAAGCAGTGGGCAGAAGGAGTTGGGCTGAGATTGCGAGGAGTTAGCCTGCATTTTTAACCTCTGATTTTTAATGGATTTATTTATTGATTTTTATCCCCACTTTTCAAAATGATTTTTATGGATTTATGTTTGTCCTTTTTTTAGAATACTGCACAATTGACACTTTTGTTGGTTTTACTTTTGTTTTGACTGTTTTTTAATAAAAGCACTTGGGCACTTTTTCCACCATCCTCTGGCATCATCAGAGAATTGTCCTCATCTCTCAGCTCATCTCATCATAACTATCAACGGTGTTGGTTCAGCAGACTCCCATGTAAGAAGAGGGAGTCTGCAGGGGACCGGCATCATCACAACACATAAATTTGTTTTTCTTATGATGATGCTCCCCCAGTGTGCGTCCCCCTCTCCAAGAATAATGGAACAAAATATATTAAATGCTGCATGTGCTGATGTTGTAACAAAAGACAGGGAGGGTCACCTAAGGGGTGTACAAAGAAAATGGCAAAGGAACAAAATGTAGCTGCTCCTCAGCGCCTTGTCTGACACTTCAAGAGGCCCTCCTGCCAACAGAGCCTGTTTAAGTGGGTCAAACCCAAAGAGAGATTAAATGTCCTGATTTTAGAGTTTTCTGAATTTCTTGTTGTAATGTTTTTTATTTTTATTGGTATATCTCAACCACCCTGATGTGAACGGGTATGGTGTTAAGTTTCAATGTGATGAGTAGTGCGTTTAAGTCGACCAACTGTAGGGGTGGTCTTGTCTTCTATTCATATTTGATTCTTTGTTTTTGGATGATGTTACCAAGACTCTGCCTCCCTACAACTGGTTCAGTCACATTACACAACCTTTCCAGTGTTTTGTCAGTTGCAGACTTTATGTCATTTTAGCTGCACATTCTCCCATGATAAACAGTCATGAAGTCTGACATCCTGAGCGACTCAATCCATCCAGTCTGTGACTTCATCGATAAACAAAATCAAAAAGTTGTGACTATGCGTTAAGTCGTAGGGATGGATTTGTGTGTGTGAGAGTTGAGAACCGATGAGCACTCACCTAAACATACAATACCCACATAATACAGAGACAAGAAATAAGGAACACCAGTGTACTGGACCTGGCAAATAGAAGAGAGACTCGCCTGTCTGATGCGTCTTTTACACACCGTGACAGAATGGGAACAAACAAGAATTTCTCATATTCTCAGATATGGGGATATACTGTATATTTGAGTAGTAAACCACAAGATAATTATTATATTTTTATATCATCTACATTAATGAACCATCAACAATGAATCAAATCAAATTAATAATTAATTGAACAATTATTAGCAAAGTAGAGTTGAATAAATCGGACTCTGCAGCTGCATAATTAAAAGGCAAAGTACCACTTCCGGTTATCGGAAATAGCCAAAAAGTTGATAGAAATCTGCGGTTTGTACCTTAATACTTGTATGCAAAATTTGGTTGACTGCAGTGAAAGCTTACTCAAGTTATTGTATTTACATACACACACACCACAGACAGACAGACATAATTCCAAAAATGGTATTTTCGGACTCAGGGAGGTCTAAAATGTCAAGATTCAACAAAATCATGAAATTGAATTTTTGGAAGATTCCAATGCTTTCCCAATACTTTGTATACGAGAAAGTCAGGGAGGTCTAAAACGTCGAGATTCATCAAAACTTTGACATCAAATCTTTGGACGATTACAATACTTTCCATATACTTCATATACGAGAAAGTAAAAAAGCATAGATTGCTGCTGAATTTGCCATACCTGTAAAGACTTCACACATACAGTGACTATGTCAGAAAAAGAGGCATAACTCTCGATTCTTTAGAAATGTGAAACTGTGCTGGCAAGTCATCATGCAGTCAGGTAATTAAACATACCCTGCAAAACTAGTCTTGTAATATGATAATACCAGCCGATGAGATCAGCAACTCAGTCGTGAAGTCTGATATTCCCTCTGACTAAAAGTTGTGTAATGTGACATCAACTTATAAGGATGAACGGGTGCCATATTTGTACAATTTCAATGTTATCCTCAGTGCTCTCAATGCTTTCCTCTGTGTTCTTGTTTTCTCCAACTGTCCAAAGTTCCTTCTATTTGACATCTGTCTGTTTAAATTTTAAGGGCCAATTCTGTCACTTGGAACCCACACAAGATGATGTCTGTCCCACTGCAGTGCTCTGCTCTACTGATCAGAGAAGAGGTTAGTGCTGGCACTGGTGCATCTTTTCTACAGGAAAAGGTTACTGTAGAATAAAAATGGTAAAGCAGAAAGATGAATTACAGAGATGTGATGAATTATAATAATTCTGATGCTGAAACATAAGTATAGCACTATACATGATAGATAGATAGATAGATAGATAGATAGATAGATAGATAGATAGATAGATAGATAGATAGATAGATAGATAGATAGATAGATAGATAGATAGATAGATGTGTAGTAATAAAGTGCATTGTATTTTTCATTCCAACAGATGGCACACCACAGACAGATAGATAGATACCCCTACTCCTATCCTTAATTTAACCCCTAGTGAGGGGACTTTTAAAGGTTACTTCATCAGCCCTAAGGCTAATGGGTATTTTACAGTACTTTTTCCATTTTTTAGATAGATAGATAGATAGATAGATAGATAGATAGATAGATAGATAGATAGATAGATAGATAGATAGATAGATAGATAGATAGATAGATTCTTCAGACTTTTTTCCCATTTTTGAAAATCATAAACTGAAAAACAAGAATCAGACAATGGAGACATCAGTAAAACCTTAGGATGACCTAACTCGACTATCTGGAATATCATTAAGAAGAAATAACACATTGGTGAGCTCAGTAATAACAAAGGGAGTAGCAGACCAATGGAGACCTCCACTGCTGGTGGCAGAAGCATACTCACTATGGGAAAGAAAAAGCTCCCATGTCTGTCTCTTCAGGAGGCCAATGTGGACGTGTCAGAGATGACTATCAGCAGAAGACTTGATGAACAGAAATACAGAGGAAACACTGCAACATGCAGACCACTAGTTAGCCACAAAAACAGGTTGGCCAGATTACAGTTTATATAAAGGACTTCAAAGAGCCTGCATAATTCTGGGAGAGGTCTTGTGGACAGACGCGACAAAGGTGAACCTCATCAGAGTGATGGCGAGAGCAAAGTGTGGAATCAAAAAGGAACTGCCCAAGAACCAAAGCAGACCACCTCATTTGGGGGTGTTATGGCTTGAGTATGCATGGCTGCCACAGGTCCTGGCACACTGATGATGGAACTGCTGACTCCAGTGGCACAATGAATTTTGAGGTGTGTAGAAACATCTGATCTGCTCAAGTTCAGTAAATGTCTCCAAACTCACTAGACGGTGCTTCATCCTACAACAAGATAATGAGCCAAGCCCTCTAAACAAGCAGGAGCTCAAGATGGCTGCCTTAGAGGCTGGACGGAGCAGAAGAGAAGATCCTCAGCACTTGGTGATGTCTATGAATCGATGACTTTAAGCAGTCATTACATGCAAGAGATGAGCGGCAAAGAACTAAATATGACGGCTTTAACAGACCTGCCATTGCTGTGTTCCTAACATTATGAAATGGGGGAGCCATATAGAAAAAGCGTTGTCCTTTCTACATGTTGTGACCAAAATGTATGCAAATAACCTTAAAAAAAGACTGCAATGTGCACTTTAAACACTTTAAATGTCTAAATTGTTTGATTTGTAATTTTAAACTTTGGAGCTGAAGGGGAAATCAAAGAAAAAGGGGTCTTTGTCTCAAACATTATGGATGGCTCTGTAGCACCTTGTAGGTCAGACTGTAGGTCAGGTTTTGTTTACCTTAGGTGGTAACGTGGCTACAGGTTTAATAACTGTAACAGTATCAATACAGTTTGAATATTAATTACACATGATGTACGTAGCTAGGTGGAGTTTAATTTTAATGAAACCAACCATCTTCTTGTTGTTGTCATAAAAAATGAATTCAGTCCAAAGAGTTATTTTTTTGAGTGCAGTTTAGTAATCGTCTCCAATTAGCAAGACGTGAATAAAAGACGGACATCGACGGTGAGCGTAGAGAGTTCACACAATGAAGACTTCGGCACAGCACACTTGTGAGCAGAGGATGGAAGGAAAGAACTTTTTATAAATGGGGGCCTTGTCCTTCTGACTGATATAATAGTACATTTTAAACAAATCTACCAATTGTAACACATCTTTAATTTCTGTAATCTTTATCTATCAATAGGGATTGATGCAAAAATGCAATCAGATGCATGCCTGCTACCTCTTCCAGCAAGATAAGCACTATGACCTCTCATATGACACTGGAGACAAAGCTCTTCAGTGCGGCCGCCATGTTGACATTTTTAAACTGTGGCTGATGTGGAGAGCAAAGGTAAGTATTAAATGAAAAACTATGGAGATAGAGGATTCTGTGGTTTCATTTATAAGTATTTAGTACTTGGGTGTTGTACCGTGTTAGCCATTATGAATGTAGTGAGAAGTCAAGGAAAACGACCCCTTTTATTGGCTAACTAAAAAGATTACAATGTGCGGGCTTTTGAGGCAATTCAGGCCCCTTCTGCAGTAAAAGGGTTGGCGACTTGGCCGGGACGGTTCAAGGACCCTTGCTCAGCTAGGAAACTAAACCATTACTGGGAAAGGAACAAAAGCAGGACGTTCCCTGACTCGACCAAAAGACTGGCAGAAGGGGCCAATGAACTAATGGTGACACTGGCATCCAGGAGCATCTTTACAAAAGAACCTTACACCGGCTGGGAGGCCGGTATAGCATAACAGAGAGAAAAAGTGGGGGGGCAAATGGCCTTGACTATTTGATCCCCCCATCATGATAGGTGGCAGCATTCCTGGGCTTCGTTACCCATTTGGACAACCACAGGGCATGCTGGGATTCGTAGTCCAATGGGAAAACCCAAGATGCTGCAAAGATTTGCTACCCCTACTTTATAGGACTTCTAACAAGCCATGTCCTAGCACCGGAAGTACTCCTGGGTCCTGGATAAAAGGAGCAGCTCTCCTTCACCTCAGAAAGTCAGAATCAGCAGGCGGGGGACAAAGCTCACCTGGAGCAGTGGAAGGAGAGGAAGGAAGAAAAAGAAGAAGCAATTGTGCATGTGTGTGACCTTAAAATGTGTAAAGGTATCAGTTAAAATAATTTATTAAATGAACCCTGGACTTGATGTTGTTCCAATGTTTCCGGGGTCTGGGGCTCGGTGACGCCCCCTGGATGTCATAAAATCTAAAAATGTAAATTCCTGACCTACATTAAGTTGATCAAAGAATATATTTTTTTGATCTTATGAAATTTTTAAAAATGAACAGTGAGTACTAAAGGGACAACTAATAAGAATTTACATATTAAAGAAAATACTAAATTACAGGGTTTCTATTTATTATAAATTTCTGCCAAAGTTAATACTTTTACCATTTTTCTGGGCTACACTATAATAATCAACATAATCAAATAAAAGTTTAACAATTTATTATTCTTTACTGTAGTTTACTTTTTTTGTTTCCTTCCTTTAGTATGTCATATCCCAAGGTGTTGTAACCCTAATTTGGTGTTTCTCTTTTTCTTTAGGGTACCATAGGATTTGAAGCTCAAATTGACAAATGCTTAGAACTTTCGGAATACCTGTACAATAAAATCAAGAACCGAGAAGGCTATGAGATGATATTTGACGGCAAAGTAAGTTCTCCTATTCACAGTTTATTTCCTCATATTTACCAGATTGTATGTGTCAGGACTGGAATGTGGGCTAGGGCTTCGCCATGGACCTTCTCTCTGCCTGCCTGTAACCTCTGGATGATCCAATCTGTGTCTTATTGCTTAGAGACTTTTATTATAGGTGTTTTACCAGCACAAGAACTTTATATAATTGGTTTTCAGGAACCAATGAGTTCCTGTATGATGTACTGTAGGCCCTGGGCCACTTTTGTGTTTCATGTTCCTACCACACAACAGGAACCTTTATGCAAACTCAACCATGGTATCTGTTAAAGACCTGTCATAGAAGAATTTCAAAATACTTGCTACTCCTTGCCCTATGTGTACCTTCAGCACCTTTCCTCTGTATTCATGTATATGTTAACACCTCTTCACTGGCATTCCGTCCCTTGAACGAATTCCCATAAAGCCTGCTTCTTAGACTCTGTCATTATTTTTGAGGCACCCTTTCTTGCCTTCTGTTTTATACTTGCCATCTTTGAAGGCGACTGTCTCAATGTTCTTCATATGCCTTTACTCCCCCTTGTGCATCTCACACACTCGCACTTCCTCTTTCATTGGGTCACCAAAGTCAAAATGACCAATCAGATTGCTCTGAAGGACTGGACACAGACTCTTGTATTACCTAGTAAATATGTAACGTGTAAAAGAGGAATGATGTAATGCAAAGTGTGGCACAACTGGAAGTTCATGAGTGACCCAGGCACAGTACTGCTTTGAAGAAATATGGAGATCATGAAGAAGATTATTGCTCCTATGTTGTGTATGGCATAGTGCACTAAGGAGGTGGCTATGAACAGTGATGTGGTAAAATATAATTTTCATATTGTGTTATTAAATCTGTTGTTGGTTTGTTCTCTCCGAATTTTGTTTATTTAATAATGTGTTTATTAGTTTCATCTAATGCTGTAATAGGTTAGTTTGCTCTGTTATTTTTAACTGCCCTGCCTCCTGTATGTAGAGCCTCAGGAGGCGGGGCCAGCAGATTATGCATCCGGGTGAGGGGACTGCAATCTGCAGCATAAATGGAGAAGCTGCTGTTCTCAGGTTCAATTTTGGTGGTTTTGATTGCTGATCTTAAGTTTTGCTCATCTCTTGATGCTCCGATTTCCTGCCTTTTAACCAAGGTTATTATAGTTAACGAAAACTAAAATCAAAACTGAAACTATTATTAAAAAAACATTTTAGTAAACTGAAATAAAATAATTAACAAAACCAAAATGAAAAACTAAAACTTAACAAAACTATTAAAGTAGCTGGAAAGACTAACTGAAATAAAATAATAATTTACTAAAATATTTTTAGTTTTCGTTTTTGAATTAATATTCTTGCCGTTAGTCTTTAACCCTTGTAAGTTTTAACTCTAAAACAGAAAGTCATCCACCACGTGCCGCCCGCATACATTCATCCAGTGAACGGCGGCTGGTGACTGAGGGCGGCTGTTCACACAGCATTTGCGGTGACAGAGCAAGCTGAGTGCGGGGGCGTAAAGCGTGAGAAATAGAAAGCGATTTCCATGCCGCCTTTCTTTGTGCTTGTTGTATCATCAAGATGTAATTCAAATGGCTGAAATCAGAATGTGCTGGTCAACAAAACGTTTACCATATGGACAGAAAAATCACGAGTGAGTAATGTTTCAGTTTATTTCTCAGGTGTCTGCTTTTTGTTAACAGCAATTCACCTGCCACTTTGCACAGGAGAAATCGTTTTCACTTTCTCATATACAAAGTATAGTAATCATGAAAAAATTCGACTTCGATATTTTGATGAGTCTTGACGTTATAGACTAACCAGTGTCCAACAATACTGTTTTTTGGAATTGTGTGCGTACGCGCACGCATGTATGTCTGTGTCTGCCTGTGTGTATAAACACAATAACTCAAAAACTCAACTAGATAGATGGATGAAATTCAGCATGTGGATGTTACACCACAATTATAGATCTGTATTAACTTTTGGGCCAAATCCATCACCCGGAAGTGGTACTTTACCTGAACACAGACTCTGCAGCTGTATGAAAAAAAAAACGAGTATGATTTTTTCAACTTTACTTTTATAATAATTGTTCAATATATAATTAATTTGATTTGTTGTTGATGGTTCCTTAATGTGCATAATATAAAAAATAATCATTGTCTTGCGGTTTACTCCTCAAATATCCATCCCCATATCTGAGCATACACGAAAGTTGAGGGGAGTCCACTCCCAGTTTTTGATAATAAAACGACACTGATCGAGAGACTGACTAGGTCATCGTACAAGATCAGCATATTGTTGCTGATCAATTACTTTTGCTTTAAAAACATTGTTTAACAACGAAGCGATACAAACAAAGGTAGAGAGTCTGACAAGTGAAATATTTGTCTCCCTTTTTTCAATGTTTTTCTCTCTCAAAATAGATAGTTGAAATATCATATTCTTTTTGTTCTTAACATCAGCCATATCATACATATTGCATACCAGGGATTTATCCTGCCTTCAATCCAAACCTGCTGCGGTAGGCTCCAGATTTCCTGCAATCCTACTCTGGATAAACAGGTTTAGGTAATGTATATGTTGTTCTTAATCTCAGACGCTGTCTCTGTTGCTTTATGCCTGTCCGTACTCCTATTACCTGCTCTTACTCTGCTCATTATCGGTTTACTGTCCTTTATGGTGGTCTGTTCAAGACTCGCTGTCCCTAACCTTGACACTAATGCTTGTTGTTCTTTGTTTCCCTCAATACAGCTAGGTGGAGTCTGCACACTCATTCAAGTCTAAGAGCCCTGTTCTTCCTAAGCCCCTGTGATTTTCATGAGAAAATATTTTAAAAATTATAAAATTGTGTAAAATTGTTCATATTCAGTGTCTAGTTTGATTATGCTTGTTTTTATCAGACAAAAACAAAACCAGATAGTAAACCAGGCAGTGTAGTAAGCTTCCACTAGCATTAAACTCATATCCAAATCTGTTAAGTGTACAGTTCTGTCTGATTGTGACACAAAACTAACTCCGTAGGCGCTCCGTGCCATAATTACTAAAACTAAAACTGAAACTAATATATATAAAAATAAAATAGAAATGTCTTTGTGAAATAAAAACTAAACTAAAACTAAAAATACACGACGAAGGAAAACTAAAACTAAACTGAATTTCCAAGTAAGGTCAGAAAAAATATAGAAATAAAAACTAATATAAAAAGGCAAAACTATAATAACCTTGCTTTTAACCCCTGCTATTGCTTTAAAGGATAAGTTTGGTATTTTTCCAAGTTCCAAGTTATTTCTTCACAATTACAGTATATATTAATTTTTGGACCATATATTCTGTAGGAAATCACATCCTCATGATAAAGAGTAAACCATTAAGTATCTTCAGCAAAAAAATGATCTGAAGGACTTGTGCATGCCATATCAAATGACTCCAAAGGTTCACCCCCTAATGGGATACGAAGGGTGAAAGTTACTCCTTTCCTCAAAATTAAAAAAAAAATGACATCCTTAACATAAACACGAGGAATGCCGTTTTATGCTATTTCAAGGTTTTTGATCTAATATAATATTTTTGGTATTGGATTATTTAACGGTGGTCCTAGCCCTCTAAGAGCCACTCCCAGAAGGTGAAAAATTTTCAAATTTAAGCATGTTGGCTATCATTTTAGACTATTTCAAGGTCACTGATTATGAATATGATGATATTTTTGATTTTTGATCTTTTACTACAGATCTAGCCCTCTATGGACCTCCATCAGAGGGTGAAAATTGACCAATTAGGTCAAAAAATTGTCCTCACAGGTAGTGCAGTGGTAGTGTCGCTGCTTTGCAGTAAGGAGACTGTGGAAGATTGTGGGTTCGCTTCCTGGTTCCTCCCTGTGTGGATAGCGCTTTGAGTACTGAGAAAAGCGCTACATAAATGTAATGAATTATTATTATTATTATTAATTACAATGACAGTAGAATGTAGTTGTTACGCTTTAGACACCTAACTGAGTTCAAATCCCGCTACTGACACTGTGTGACCTCGAGCAAGTCCCTTGACGTGCCTGTGCTCCAATTCGAAAACTAAAAAGAAATGTCACCAATTGTATCATAAATCATAAAGTCACCTTAGATAAAGACATCAGCCAAATGAGTAAATGTAAATGTTCATTATGTACTTCTAGTTCTTGAAGTAAATCATTACATTTCTTATTAACACTCTGAATTAGGGTGGCGTATGCTAATTCAGACCTTTTTTTTAATAATATTTTTCTGTTTTTTATTTTTTGTTTAATTATTATATTACTTTTATTTTATTTGGTTATTATTTAGCATCTCTGTATGTGTCTTGTAATACTCTCGTGTTCCTTGTATTTTGTGGGTGGATCCCCTAGAGGCAGGGCCACCTGTCCATCACAGTTAAGGGACCGCCCCCAGCCCTTTAAAGGCATAATGACTAAAAAGCAGATAATGTGGATAAGGGTGTAAGAACTGGCACGGTATGACTGTGGGCATAAGACCATGCAAATTAAAAACAGCCTTATTGTTTATTACCTGGTGTTTAGTATGTTTGGCCGTTGTATGTATGCTGGTTGAAAAAGTCTAAGTGACACTAGATTAGATTAGGTAAACTTTATAAACCCCATGGGGAAATTTAGAGGCATACAGAAGCAGAAACATAAAACACAAGAATTCAGGCTTCCAGGGCACATCATACAGCCAATCAATCAATCAATCAATAAATAAATGCATAAATAAACTTAACAAGAACTGAAGCACTGAACTGCATGATAGCAGTGGGCACACAGGCACACCCTGGTGAAACAAGCTAAAAGGCAGCACTTCCTGGAGGGGATGGAATAGATTTTTCGTGATATCATCAAATTTTGACATCATCCCCTTTTTCACCACAGCTTCCAGTGTGTCCCGGGTTCACCCAGTGATGGAGCTGGCTTTCCCGATAAGTTTGCTCAAGTTGTTTTCCCAGGAGACTGCAGTGAAGAGCACCACACTCACTACTATGGACTGATAGAACATTTCCAGCAGCTTGCTGCACACGTCAAAAGACCGGAGTCTCCTTAGCAAGTCCAGACTGCTCTGGCCTCTGCGGTGTCAGACCAGTCCAATTTGTGGTTCATGTGAACCCCAAGCTACCTGTAGCTCTGCACCACTTCTATGTCCTCCCCCTGAATGGTGACTGGTCTCAGAGGCTCCTTAGCATGCCTGCAGTCCACCACCAGTTCTTTTGTCTTGTCTTTTGGCTGTTGAGTTGCAAGTTGTTGTCCCTGCACCACAAGATAAACTCCTCCACAACCTTCCTGTACTCTGACTCATCTCCATTATTAATGCAGCTTATGATGGATGAGTCATCTGAAAATGTCTGTAGATGGCAAGCGCTGGTATTGTGCTGGAAGTCTGTTGTGTAGAGGGGTACCCAGGAAGGGGTACAGGACAGTTCCTTGAGGTGCTCCAGTATTACACACCACCATTTCTGAAACACAGTCACTCTGCCTCACAAACTGCTGTCTGTTGATCAGGTAGTCCATGATCCAGAAGATGGTGGGAGCATCAAAATGCAAAGCCTTCAGCTTCTTTCCCAGTTGATGAGGCAGGATGGTGCTAAAAGCGGTGATAAAGTCAAGAAGAGCCTCAGAAGTGCGAGTGTGTGAGATGCACAAGGGGGAGTAAAGGCATATGAAGCACATTGAGACAGTCGCCTTCAAAGATAGCAAGTATAAAACTGGACAGAAGGCAAGAAAAGGTGCTTCAAAAATAATGAGAGTCTAAGAAGCAGGCTTTATGGGAATTTGCTCAAGGGACAGAGTGCCAGTGAAGAGGTGTTAACATATACATGAATACAGAGGAAAAGTGCTGAAGGTACACATAGGGCAAGGAGTAGCAAATATTTTGAAATTCTTCTATGACAGGTCTTTAACAGATACCATGGCTGATTTTGCATAAAGGTTCCTGTTGTGTGGTGGGAACATGCAACACAAAAGTGGCCCAGGGCCTATATCATACAGGAACTCATTGGTTCCTGAAAACCAATTATATTTGGAAAAACAATAATATAAAGTTCTTGTGCTGGTAAAACGCCTATAATAAAAGTCTCTAAGCAATAAGACACAGATAGGACCTTATCCTGACTGTGGTACCGGCCTTGTCCATGTGGGAGTAAGCAAATAACTTATAGGCTGTCCATAAATGTAAATCAGAGTACTACTGATCATTAATTCTAAAATAAAGATAATAATGGTATGTGCTACAGAGCCCTAAAGTACATAAGTCCCGAGCATTTCTAAAAATGCCCACTAGAAGGGGAAACACCTTTAAAAACCCTGGCTAGAGACATAAAGGGGTCATGTAAAATCTTTCTAAAAAAAGATTTATTAATGCAAAATTGCTCCCTGGAGCACAAAAGTCTACAATGGAAGGGCAAAGGCAATCCAAAGCAAACAAAAGCCCCAATACGAAATTCAAAGCCAAGTCAAAAACAGAGCACAGATTCAAAAATCCAAATAATCACAATATGTAAAACAAATCTCAAGAGAACACACCACACTACATTATGATGCACCACAAGGAACTGTGGGTTGCCCCCCACCTTATAAGGGTGAGGCCAGCCCCTTGCGGTGATTGGCAGGTGGACCCACCTCTTGGGGGACCACCCACAAATTATATGGAACATAACACGGGCATAAATAGTACAGCGGGGAATAAACAAAATCAACATTGACATAAATTAAAGTGAACAAAAAGGACATCAAACAAGGATCTGAACCCCCACCAGGGGAGGAACCCTGGCTGAAATATTGCATACCAAATATCTGCAGCAAACAAGAAGCAATTGCAGTAAGTCTTTAATATAAAATGTGTCTAAAGTCAATTCATTTTCACTCATTCAAACAGAAATCCTTGCTATTAGATTTTTAACACTCCCACCTTTTTGTTTAGCCTCAGCATACCAACGTGTGTTTCTGGTATATCCCACCGAGTCTTCGGTATGTGGAAGATAAAGATGAGAGAATGAAACGATTGCATAAGGTAAGCACTTTTGCCTTTTGACTTTTTGTGTTTAACATATGTTGTATCTTATGATAATGTAAGGTGCCGTCGACCGGTAGTAAGGTCAGAACTCAGGTGAAATGTTGGGGGCCACCCCATTTACTCAAAAAGCATAAAAAAAAAAAAAAAAACAAGGACTCAATGGTGCACAGACTAGCAAAAAGTAAATAGCCATTGGATAGCGTAAAGTTGCTGTAGATCGCGGTCAGGAATTTGGTTTGGAGTGCCATCTTGCGGGTTACTTGTCTCCCAAATGAGACTCTTCCCTCAAAACCTGAAATCCACCTGAAGATAAGCATGTTCTGGCCCAGCCAGTAATTGGATTGGAGTCCATCTTGGGCTGTTGCTGGAAGAGGTGTTGGTGCAGGTACTTACCTTGTGGTCTGTGTGTGGATCCTAAAGCCCCAGTGCAGTGACAGGGACACTGTGCTGTAAAAATGGCACCCTACTTTGGTCCTGACAACCTGTGGTCCCTGCACATCATGCATTATGTGAAATTTGCTTCCTGATGAACTGGCTAAATTGCCCATCAAGTGTCTGGTCATTCTGATCTCTTAATTATCCGCTGTTTCTAACTGGCTAGCTGTCTCTCTCACCTCTACAACACCTAACAACTAATGTGTGGTGAGCGTACTGGTGCAAAATGGCCATCATCGTATCATCCAGGTGGATGCGGCTTCCCCTCTCTATATAAAGCACTTTGAGTGTCTTGAAAAGCACTATATAAATGCAATGTCTCAAATGCTTTCAGAAAGCATTTGAATAGGTGCCACATGAGAAGATAGATAGATAGATAGATAGATAGATAGATAGATAGATAGATAGATAGATAGATAGATAGATAGATAGATAGATAGATAGATAGATAGATAGATAGATAGATAGATAGGAAAGGCACTATATGATAGATAGATAGATAGATAGATAGATAGATAGATAGATAGATAGATAGATAGATAGATAGATAGATAGATAGATAGATAGATAGATAGATAGATAGATAGGAAAGGCACTATATGATAGATAGATAGATAGATAGATAGATAGATAGATAGATAGATAGATAGATAGATAGATAGATAGATAGATAGATAAATAGGAAAGGCACTATATGATAGATAGATAGATAGATAGATAGATAGATAGATAGATAGATAGATAGATAGATAGATAGATAGATAGATAGATAGGAAAGGCACTATATGATAGATAGATAGATAGATAGATAGATAGATAGATAGATAGATAGATAGATAGATAGATAGATAGATAGATAGATAGATAGATAGATAGATAGATAGATAGGAAAGGCACTATATGATAGATAGATAGATAGATAGATAGATAGATAGATAGATAGATAGATAGATAGATAGATAGATAGATAGATAGATAGATAGATAGATAGATAGATAGGAAAGGCACTATATGATAGATAGATAGATAGATAGATAGATAGATAGATAGATAGATAGATAGATAGATAGATAGATAGATAGATAGGAAAGGCACTATATGATAGATAGATAGATAGATAGATAGATAGATAGATAGATAGATAGATAGATAGATAGATAGATAGATAGATAGATAGATAGATAGATAGATAGATAGATAGATAGATACTTTATTAATCCCAATTCACATACTCCAGCATACTGATAAAATACAATATTAAATTAAAGAGTGAGTAGAAACGATCTCCTCAGTCTGTCAGTGGAGCAGGATGGTGACAGCAGTCTGTTGCTGAAGCTGCTCCTCTGTCTGGAGATGATACTGTTTAGTGGATGCAGTGGATTCTCCATGATTGTCAGGAGCCTGCTCAGTGCCCTGGGCATCAAACTAAAAGAAGTGGGAGTTCAGGGTGATGTTTTTAGATGGGTGCAGAATTGGCTCAGACACAGGAAGGAGAGGGTGATGGTGTGAGGAACCATTCATCAGAATGGCCGATGTTAGGAATGGTATCCAGCAGGGGTCAGTGCTAGGGCTGCTGTGTTTTTTAATATCTATAAATGATTTAGATAGAAATATAAGTAACAAGCTGGTTAAATTTGCAGATTATACCAAGATAGCATATAATTTGGAATCCATTATATCGTTACAGAAGGACTTGGACAGCATACAGGCTTGGTATACAGGCTTAATGTCAGTAAATGTAAAGCATTACACACAGTAAGTAAAAATGTTAGGCTTGAATACACAATGGGCGGTCGGAAAATCGAGAGTACACCTTATGAGAAGGATTTAGGAGTCATAGTGGACTCTAAGCTATCGATTTACCAACAGTGTTCAGAAGCCATTAAGTGGGCTAACAGAATGTCAGGTTATATAGCGCCTTGATGTGTGGAGTACAAGTCACAGGAGGTTCTGCTCAAGCTTTATAATGTGTATTGTATTGTATTGTATTGTATTGACCCCCTTCTTTTTGACACCCACTGCACGCCCAACCTACCTGGAAAAGGGGTCTCTCTTTGAACTGCCTTTCCTGAGGTTTCTTCCATTTTTTCCCTACAAGGTTTTTTTTTTGAGAGTTTCTCCTTGTCTGCTTAGAGAGTCAAGGCTGGGGGGCTGTCAAGAGGCAGGGCCTGTTAAAGCCCATTGCGGCACTTCTTGTGTGATTTTGGGCTATACAAACATAAATTGTATTGTATTGTATAACGTACTGGTGAGGCCTCATCTGGAGTCCTATGTACAGTTTTGGTCTCCAGGCTACAAAAAAAAAGACATAGCAGTGCTAGAAAAGGTCCAAAGAGTGACTAGGCTGATTCCAGGGCTACAGGGGATGAGTTATGAGGGAAGATTAAAAGAGCTGAGCCTTTACAGTTTAAGCAAAATGAGATTAAGAGGTGACACGATTGAAGTGTTTAAAATTATGAAGGGAATTAGTACAGTGGATCGAGACTGTTATTTTAAAATGAGTTCATCAAGAACATGATGACACAGCTGGAAATTTGTTAAGGGTAAATTTTGCACAAACATTAGTACTAGGGTGCTGTACCGTGTTAGCCATTATGAATGTAGAGAAAAGCCAAGCAAAATGACACCTTTTATTGGCTAACTAGAAAGATTACTCTAGTTAGCCAATAAAAGGTGTCATTTTGCTTGGCTTTTCTCTACACAAACATTAGGAAATTTCTCTTTATACAAAGAACGATAGACACTTGGAATAAGCAACCAAGAAGTATGGTAGACAATAAGACTTCAGGGACTTTAAAAACTTGACTTTGGAAGAAATAAGTGGATAGGACTGGTGAGCTTTGTTGAGCTGAATGGCCTGTTCTCGTCTCAATTGTTCTAATGTTCTTCTATGGTCCTCAGTCGTATCTATGAATCACCTTAAATTGGTCAGTCATAAAATTTGGCACCTGACTGTATTGACTTATTCATAATGTTTACACATAAAAATTGGTTAAACACACAGTACAACAAAGCAACTTCAAACTAACATAAATGCTATATATAAATTAATAATATCTTTGAGATATGGCCATTTTGCATAAGAGGAAAGGAAAATCAAAACTAATCAGCAACTCCCCGGGAGAAAATAAACCTCCAAGGCATCCACTGTTGGTTCTAACTGCAGCAGGTCTCTTTGGTCACTTGTAAAAAATAAATCTTTGAGAGAGCTTCGAAAATTTTCATTAACTAACTTGGTGGACTAAAATAGTCTTCTCTTGTTTCTGTACTGACGCAAAACAGTATTTTAGTGAGACTGGTCATGAGTAGAGACACAGTCAAAAAACATGACAAGATTGTAGTCCAAAAATCACGAAACCCAAATTTGAGACCCAAAAATCTTAAAAATGGAGTCAAAAACATTGTAAACCGGAGGATTAAAAATAAACAAATGCACAGTCTGGGGGGTATTTTTCGTACGTGGATTACGTCGATTTTGCCTGATCCTGGATCTGTCGGTTTTTCGAAACTCTTGCTGGAAGTGTTGTCATAGCAACACATCCTAATCCTCAAACCTTCTCGGAGCAGGTTTGTTCTACGTAAACAAGGATTAGTTTACACACGTAATCAGTGACGGTGCGTGGAAGTCATCCAGTCAGGGCTTTGCCGTTCATGAATAAGCAACCAATTGATATTGGTGCGCAAATTATACGAAGAGAATTTCATATGCAGAGGATTTTGTGCGATCGGCACGATCCTTTATTGCTCCCGGAGGAAATTCTGTACGAAAGATACCGCTTTAGCCGAGAGGGAATATTGTACCTCAAAGATTTATTAGCTCCGTATATTCGAAGTCAAACTCGGCGAAGTCGGGCTCTCACAACCACACAGACAGTAGGCATTGCTTTGAGGTTTCTTGCAAGCGGCACTTTTTTATATACTGTAGGCGATGCTGAACATCTATTGAAAAGTGCAGTTTGCCAGGCAATTCGTAAAGTCTGTTTGGCTCTGAAACATTTCCTTCGGGTTTTCATTGTGTTTCCTGGACACCTGCGTGTGCAGACAATAAAAGAGGCGTTTCATGCCATTGCAGGTAGGTAATACACAGGCTAAAACACCCACAGTTCCATAAAGAATCCCACAATCAGCCTAACATTCTCATTACCAGGATTTCCAAATGTGATTGGGGCACATGAAACTGATCACAGTGGAGTTTGATCAAATATTATTTGGAAAGTGTACCTCTCCTCCTGATGAATAATCAGACACAGTGTCTTCATCAAATATTTGACCTTCGTCAATATCTCGTTGGTCAGACACAGGTTCAAGGGATATGACATTCCCTGCAACTGACCCAACAAAAAAGAGGGTTATATGGAACATACCTATGGCACACATTGAGGACAAATATATGCAATGACCATCCTTTACCTGAAATGAAGTGACCCCTGCATCCTGCCACTGGTTCTGAGGAGGAGCTTCCCCATGGAATGCCCTTCAGAAACAGGGCGATGGGCATTTTGCTGGAGAGCCAACTCTTCTGCAGGGGTTAGGTCTGGACCGCGTGGACCTCCACCTGTTTTTTGCTTGTCTGCCTCCTTATTAGCTTTAAAATTAATGTTCTTTACATTATATATGATTCTTTGTGTCAACAATTCTTTAAATAGTTATATACCAATATTTACCAGTTTGAAGTATATTCTTGTACTTCACTTTAACCTGTTCCCATGTTCTCCTTGTGCTCACGTTTGATCTGGAATTATGACATATTAAATAATAATTAATCTGACACATAGGAAATGAAACGCTGCATTCAGTAAGTACAATGTACACTACTTAGCGTTTAATTTGACGGCCACTTTTTGCCAGCCGTCTTTTCTGGTCTGTGCTGCTTTTGCAGTGTTACCCCTTGTGCATATTAAATCTTGAAATTCTTCATGTCCTTCGAATAAAAGGTCTTGCGCCGCGTGTGTGAAAAAAAAATGCGCCCGTTCTTTCGTCATTTTGTTACAGCCTATCAAAGACTTGCTGATCATGTTTTCTAGACTCAATATATATGGGCTTTTCACTCAGCGCGGGCGCGCGCATTCATCTCGTATGATTAGATCCAGCTACACTAATCTAATACACGGCTGCGTTTGAAAAACCGACCTATCCCGGATGAGTGTCACCGGCATTAACTTATCCAAGATGAGGCACCTGATCTCGGATGATTTAAGCGACGTACAGAAAATACCCCCCTGGTCTTTTAGTGGTTTATTTGTGAAACTCAAGTCGTGTCTATGATGTCACATGTCACCCATTGCATAATCAGATTATAGTTATTGAGACAAAATGGCAGAAATCAACACAATATCACAGTGTGACGGTCCAGGTCAGCTCCACACTCCCTGATTGCTTCCAGGAGCCTCTCGTACCCGAAACTGCTGTTCACTTACCTGAGGATGAGCTGGGCAGATGAGGACACACAGTCAGCAAGGAGATGATGCAAAGTGTCCAGTATGTTTATTTACAAAAAGAAACGTCCAAATGTGCAGTGCAAAAATCTTCAATAAAATAAATAAATAATCCATTATATCTGTGGTAATCCATGAGTTAAAAATCCAATAAATTAATCAATAATAAAACCGGAATAAAACCACACAGAAATCGGGTCCTCTCTTTTCTTTCACCTTCTTTCTGAGCTCAGTGCGTCCCCTACTCCTTTGTTTCCTCAGCTCACCCAACAGGTCTTGCAACTGGTGGAGACACCAGCAGTTGTAGTCCTCAGTTCCGACTCCTGTCTTGGCTGCCTCCATTGGCGACCGCTCAGAGTCAGCTGTCCTCCTGTCTGCCGCCAAGCACTCTTGGTGTCTTTGGGATCCTTAGAAAGGACTCCATTACTATCTTACCTGCTCTTTCATTAATTCAGTGCCACTTCTCGAACTTAGGAATGAATTGCCTCGTGTCCCATGTCCTTCTGTTGTCATTCCAGTCCAACTGGGAACCAAACCCCTTCCCAGGCCGGGTTGAGCCTCCATTCTTGTTGAGTTTCCACCATGGCCTCCCAGCTGGGTAAGGTATCAGTTTCCATCACAGTTAGAATGCCCTTCCATATATTATGGTATTCACAGTATCCGCAATCTCGGATGAGTCAACATTCATGACGTCTGCTTATAAAGCATTTCCTAAATGACGTAACAACACATTACTTTCGGTACTGCACTCCCTAGCAACTTGAAATTGTATAGTGAAAATTCTGGGTACCATAAACAAGAGAAAATGGGGTTGCAATAAGCAGCAATATGAAAATTTCTAGGCAAATAACAGTAATGAAATAATATCAGGTCATTTTCTAACCTGCTTAATCTAGACCAGGGTTGAAGGGGGTGCTGAAGCCAATCCCAGCTAGCAGACAAAGCAAGGCAGGAACAAAGCCTGGACAGGATGACCCAAACACACACACACACACACACCAAACACACACTATGGCCAATTAAGTGTTGCCAATTCACCTAACCAGCATGTCTTTGGACTGTAGGAAGAAACTCACACAGACATGGTGAGAACATGCAAACTCCACGCAGTGGGAACCCAGAGATGCAAACCCTGGTCTCCTTACGGCGGGGCAGCAGTGCCGTCGTGCCACCCTAATGAAATAACAGTATAAAATTAAACTATGAAGTTCAAAGGCATGAAAAAATGTCATTGGCTTGCTAATCAAAATGTATTATATGCATAATGGAATTCCAAGCATAACAATAAAAGCATGAGTGAAATGGAATCAGAATCTGAAAGAAATATCTTTCATCAAAATTTTGTTCGAAAATTAAATTAAAATTACATAAAGCATGTTGTCAACAAATCAGTAAACTACTACAATAAACACTTTATTATGCAAGCTTCTGGGTACCAAAACAAAGCTTTTTGGTTGGTACTTTTTGAATTGTTATTAAATATTCCAATTTTTTGATTCTTGTCTGTATTTTTTGTTTTCATTTTGATTTTTGTCTCTTGTTTTGGTTTTGGTTTACGGTGTGTTTCACTTTTTGGTTTTTGATCCTTTTATATTTTTCATTTTGAGTACATCTCTTCTCCTGGTTACTGTTTCAATTTTTTTGCTAGTTCAATAACATAACACAAACAAACAAGACAAAGAAAAAGAAAAATAAACATAAGCCAGCACAATTTTTTTTTGTTTCCTGGTGATAGGTAGCTCCAGTGATCAAGGCAAGGATGATGGAGTATGGGACCACGATGGTAAGTTACCAGCCACAGGGGGACAAGGTGAATTTTTTCCGCATGGTCATCTCAAACCCCGCAGCAAGCTTTGAAGACATTGATTTTCTCATTGAAGAAATAGAGCGGCTTGGACAAGATTTATAACTCTGCATATTCCAAATTGTTTGGTAGCCAAATGAGATGCTTGTGCTGAATGTAACTGTATTTCTTTCCTCAATTTATTCCTTCAGAATTATCTATTTCTGTAATGTGGTGTAGACGTAAACAAAAAAACGTGAACAACATTTGATCTGTTTAAATGTTTTATACGTAATCCAGAAACCTGCATAATATCCAGTGAAACAATGACCAAGTTGACATCATTTCATTTGAGGAAGCTTATTTGCTCAGAGCATGGTAAATGCGGCTGAACGTGGAAAATGTTGAAGGTAGGCAAGCTCCTCCTGAAATTCCTATCAAATGCTTACGTACTCCTCGAGCATTTTTGAATTATGAAGTATGACAATCCCTGCTGAGAATGCTGGATAATCTTAAAAAGCACCAGAATGCAAGCAAACCGAGGCTGACGTTTTCACTTCCTGATTTTGGAATGTCACAGAAGAGAAACGCTAAACTGCAATTGAGCAGCCATCTTGTTGTAATTAGCCCAATCTCTTGATATAAGGTTGTATTTGTTGACGTTATTTGATCCAATTATGTGACTCCACAAAGTGCAGATAAACTTACTTACATGTTCAGGAAGTCAGCAGAAGTATGAAGCACAAACCATTTTTATTGTTGATTTCATGCACAAAACAAGGAAAATTGCAGGCTCTATTACCAGAATCTAATTTAACCAAGGGGTGGAGTGTATATGCATCTCATAAATAGCCCAACTACATAGAATTCTGAGTTGAATTTGATTGTATTCTTTCAACAGTTCAAGTCAAAAATGTTAAAGAGTCCAGTTAATTCACAAATACCTGTTTTATTCAGCACATTTTCAACCTCACAATCCAATTCAGTTGTTGAGGGAAGCCCGGTATACAACTCTGAACAAAGGACTCCAGGGACATAGATTTGAATTAATGGATTGAGTAAAATGGTTTCCGCTCTCAGCCTCTCCTTATCTGTCAAATTGGGTTCAGACTTTACTATGCACACCCATGTCAGGTTATTGCATCCTTCACTGTGGCTGCTCCATTTCAGGCTGTGGTCCCACTGAAGTCAAACAATTTTTATATGGCCCACCATATACTAATCAATTAGTGCATATGCAATTGGCTGGTTTTACAGCTTATTATTATAATAAGCTGTTAAGGTTTATTTGGCATGTGTCTTTCCCCACAGTTACTTAAAAATATTATATATATATATATATATATATACAAGGGTTGTTTCATAAGTTTTGAGACTCGGTCACTTGCCGTCATCGGAGGCGGACGAAATTTTTTTCTATTGTTCTACAATCCTTTCACATCTTCTAATAAATTTTTGGCCCACCCATCTACAGATGGAGATGAGAAAAAGAGCTCGAAGTGGGGTCTAAAAGGTTGCCTTCCTCCACTGAAAGCCAGGCGCCAAAGGTCAGCCAAGAGGACCGTGTTTGCCGTCTTTTTTGGGTACAAAAAAATTATTGCTTCAGTTCCACGTCCTGAACGCACGACGATGAACTCTGATGTCTACACAACCCTGTGCCTTCCAGAAGTTTTCAAAAATCTCACTAGAGGTCGCCCTAATCGCACCTTGAAAAACTTCATCCTTCACCATGACAACGCGCCGCCTCACAAGTCAAACAAAACTGTTGAGTTCCTCGCCAAATCTGGGATTGAAGTCCTTCATCCGCCCCCTTATTCACCAGATTTGGCACCCTGTGACTTCTGGCTGTTCCCGACGGTGAAGAAGGAGCTGAAAGGAATGGATTTTGAGGACAGGGACAGCCTCATTTCTGTGGTGGAAGCAGCTTGACCAACTGACTGAACCTGATTTTCGTCACTGTTTTGATCGTTGGATTTATCGCATGAAAAAGTGCATTGAAATCGGGAGAGAGTATGTTGAACAGCACTGAAGTGTTGCCAAATGACGAGGTTATGTGAGTCAAAATTTTCTTTGGAATTGACCAAACCATGTTGGATCTATTTAAAAAAGTCTCAAAACTTATGAAACAACCCTCATATATATATATCGTATATACTTTGCTTTAAATACTTGGGTGTTATTCTGATTCTAATATGTCCTTTGCAGTCCTAAGTCTCCTGTTGGGGGTAATGGCTTTCTCTTGACTATGTTGAACCAGTGGGCAACTACAGTCGTTGTTTTTGGCTCCAAGGGGATGCTGGTCTTTAATTCGTCCATAGTTCCCTCATGCATTTTTTCATGTATCCACTCTCATCAAGCTATAGTAGCACTCCATCACATTGTTCCCCAGAGACCTCAGGCTCCGGTATTCTCTCTTTCCCATCTTCTACCTCTCATTAATTTTGTGCCAGACTTTCTGTTCTCCCCAAGAACCCCTACTTCCAACTGGTCATTCAGAAATGCTAACCAACATACACTAGCAGTCAAAAATTTTACAACACTTCAGTTCTTCTTCACTTCTGAAAGTTCTTTTCAAATTTCACGGCCATTCCATGACATTATGCTTCCCCCTTCACATCACCAGCAGATTTTCTTTTCTCCTACCACTATTGTTGTGTCAGAACATTGACTGTGAACCAGCAATGATCGCAAATGTGTGCTAGAATCTACTCATGGCAAGCAGCAGTGAGAATATTATGAGGTCCTGACAATTTCTTGACGCGTAAGAATTATGGAATGAACAAATAGCACTTTGTAACGCTTTTTCATGATGTAACATTTATTATATGAGTCCATGTGTATTTTGGTAAAATGTAACTGCGTAAATGAAAATGTAGTCAACTGTGTCGAAATTAAGATGTTTATAATGTTTTAGGGTTTAGAAATTAACAGTAAGATGATTTATTTAGATTTCTTGACAGTATAACTGTTTTTGGAGTAAATATGGCAAAGACTTGA